>NC_141004.1:74301754-74304615 GCF_052327205.1 Somniosus microcephalus | reverse complement strand
GAGGAGAAAGGAGAGGAGAGGGGGAGGAGAGGAGAAGGGGAGGAGAGGAGAAGGGGAGAAGAGGAGAAGAGGAGAAGAGGAGAAGGGGACAGAGGAAGCGGGAGGATAAGAAATGGGTAAAGAAAATGAGGAGATGTGTGAGAGCAGGAAAGGGAAGAGGTGAACAAGGGAAGAGAGCGAGAAGGGGAAAGAAGAATCGGAGTGAGGGCAAAAAGACAGAGTGAGGGAAGGCAAAGGGAGGGACAGAGAACGAAGGAGAGAAAAAGGAAAATCTGGGGAGTGAGTTACTGAAAGAGAATGTGAGAGTACTGAAATCTCCCGCTGACCCACCCCCACCCCCTCCCGCTGACCCACCCCCGACCCCCCTCCCGCTGACCCACCCCCCCCCGCCCCCCTCCCGCTGACCCACCCCCGCCCCCTCCCGCTGACCCACCCCCCTCCCGCTGACCACCCCCGACACCCCTCCCGCTGACCCACCCCCGACACCCTCCCGCTGACCCACCCCGACACCCTCCCGCTGACCCACCCCCGACACACTCCCGCTGACCCCACCCCGACACACTCCCGCTGACCCACCCCGACACCCTCCCGCTGACCCACCCCGACACACTCCCGCTGACCCACCCCCACCCCCCACCCCCTCCCGCTGACTCACACCCCCACCCCCCTCCCGCTGACCCACCCCCTCCCGCTGACCCACCCCACCCCACCCCTCCCGCTGAACCCACCCCCACCCCCTCCGCTGACCCACCCCCTCCCCGCTGACCCACCGTCCACCCACCCCCTCCCGCTGACCCACCGTCCACCCCCACCCCCTCCCACTGACCCAGCCCACCCCCCACCCACTGACCCAGCCCACCCCCACCCCCACCCACTGACCCACCGTCCACCCCACCCCCTCCCACTGACCTACCCCAACCCACACCCCACCCCTCCCACTGACCCACCGTCCACCCCACCCCTCCCACTGACCTACCCCAACCCACCCCCCACCCCCACCCACTGACCCACCGTCCACCCCACCCCCTCCCACTGACCTACCCCAACCCACCCCCACCCCCACCCACTGACCCACCGTCCACCCCACCCCCTCCCACTGACCTACCCCAACCCACCCCCACCCCCACCCACTGACCCACCGTCCACCCCACCCCCACCCACTGACCCACCGTCCACCCCACCCCCTCCCACTGACCTACCCCAAACCCACCCCCACCCCCACCCACTGACCCACCGTCCACCCCCACCCCCTCCCACTGACCCACCCCACCCCCTCCACTGACCCACCGTCCACCCCACCCCTCCCACTAACCCACCCCAACCACCCCCCTCCCACTAACCCACCCCAACCACCCCCTCCCACTGCCCTACCCCACCCCCACCCCTCCGTGTGTGTTCACACTATCCGCGTGTCTGTCTGTGTGTGTGTTCACCACTATCCGCGTGTCTGTCTGTGTGTGTGTTCACACTATCCGCGTGTCTGTCTGTGTGTGTGTTCACACTATCCGCGTGTCTGTCTGTGTGTGTGTTCACACTATCCGCGTGTCTGTCTGTGTGTGTGTTCACACTATCCGCGTGTCCTGTCTGTGTGTGTGTTCACACTATCCGCGTGTCTGTCTGTGTGTGTGTTCACACTATCCGCGTGTCTGTCTGTGTGTGTGTTTCACACTATCCGCGTGTCTTGTCTGTGTGTGTGTTCACACTTATCCGCGTGTCTGTCTGTGTGTGTGTTCACACTATCCGCGTGTCTGTCTGTGTGTGTGTTCACACTATCCGCGTGTCTGTCTGTGTGTGTGTTCACACTATCCGCGTGTCTGTCTGTGTGTGTGTTCACACTATCCGCGTGTCTGTCTGTTGTGTGTGTGTTCACACTATCCGCGTGTCTGTCTGTGTGTGTGTTCACACTATCCGCGTGTCTGTCTGTGTGTGTGTTCACACTATCCGCGTGTCTGTCTGTGTGTGTGTTCACACTATCCGCGTGTCTGTCTGTGTGTGTGTTCACACTATCCGCGTGTCTGTCTGTGTGTGTGTTCACACTATCCGCGTGTCTGTCTGTGTGTGTGTTCACACTATCCGCGTGTCTGTCTGTGTGTGTGTTCACACTATCCGCGTGTCTGTCTGTGTGTGTGTTCACAACTATCCGCGTGTCTGTCTGTGTGTGTGTTCACACTATCCGCGTGTCTGTCTGTGTTGTGTGTTCACACTATCCGCGTGTCTGTCTGTTGGTGTGTTCACAACTATCCGCGTGTCTGTCTGTGTGTGTGTTCACACTATCGCGTGTCTGTCTGTGTGTGTGTTCACACTATCCGCGTGTCTGTCTGTGTGTGTGTTCACACTATCCGCGTGTCTGTCTGTGTGTGTGTTCACACTATCCGCGTGTCTGTCTGTGTGTGTGTTCACACTATCCGCGTGTCTGTCTGTGTGTGTGTTCACACATCCGCGTGTCTGTCTGTGTGTGTGTTCACACTATCCGCGTGTCTGTCTGTGTGTGTTCACACTATCCGCGTGTCTGTCTGTGTGTGTGTTCACACTATCCGCGTGTCTGTCTGTGTGTGTGTTCACACTATCCGCGTGTCTGTCTGTGTGTGTGTTCACACTATCCGCGTGTCTGTCTGTGTGTGTGTTCACACATCCGCGTGTCTGTCTGTGTGTGTGTTCACACTATCCGTGCGTGTGTCTGTCTGTGCGTGTGTCTGTCTGTGCGTGTGTCTGTCTGTGCGTGTGTCTGTCTGTGCCTGTCTGTGTGTCTGTCTGTGCGTGTGTCTGTCTGTGCGTGGTGTCTGTCGTGTTGCGTGTGTCTGTCTGTGCGTGTCTGTCTGTGTCTGTGTGTGTGTGTCTGTGTCTGTGTGTCTGTCTGTCTG
>NC_141004.1:74261754-74296754 GCF_052327205.1 Somniosus microcephalus | reverse complement strand
ACCATGGCACTGTGGAGCAGAAGGCAGTCCAAGGGGGGAAGGAGTAGAATAGAAAAGTTGTAGTTGTGCTGCCTTCCTTTAGGAAGTTATGTTGCTTTTCAAGTAGTTGAATTAACTTGGGTCGATTCCCATTGTGTGCCGCCACCCAGTGGATATTTGGTACCTAGCAAGTGCAGTAAAGCGCAGTAAGGTGCAGTAAAGCGCAGTAAAGTAAACTGCTATATATCACAAGACCTGCAGCTCGACACATGGTCTTGCAGTTATTTTCTTGTTACGCTTCGGCCTTGGACACTATTTGTCTGTGAGTTCTTGAGAATGTTATAGATGATTAGTGTACACTATATTTTGCAGAAAATGTTTAGTTTGTAACCTTTCTCTGTAAGCAAACCTGCACAGCTAGCCGTGAAGTGCTCGCTCTCTGTGTCTAGCTGGTTAACTTGTAGCTGTATTTTGATGCACTATGTACAGGGCTAATTTAAAGTGAATGTAAGAGAATGCCTTTCAGTTTGCTAAATGTATGTTCACAGTAAGCTGTGTTTTCACGTGTACCAAATGTACTGTGTTGCTCAGGCTTAACTGATATGCATACACAAATTTAGGTATGTGCTTGTGTACTAATGTGTGCTTCCATTTCTGTATTGTATTTCAGTTTCACAATAAGAATCTTTCAGTAAAGTTTACAAGAAAAGTCAAGCCTTGTGATTTTTATGGGAAGATATCAAGTTGTTAGCTACCTGTCTAGCTCCGCATAGGAACGCGCTGCAAGGGCAGAATAGTGAAAAGACAACAGCACAGCGGGCTCAAGCACAAGAAGATACCACTCAGCTACCATGAGTCTACGCTCAGGAAGACAATATACCATAGAGGACATTGACCAGCCAACCGAGAAGCATGAGCCTCTTCGAGCAAATGATGCCAAGTCACAGTCCTCTAAAGCATCCTCGAGATCATCTCGGCGGTCCAGCAGACCGTCGTCATCAACAGCTTCTGCAGCCGCCAAAGCACGTGCCAAGGCAAAAGCTGCCCAGGCTCAATTGTCCTTCGCTGAAAAAGAAGCTAGTGTGATGAAGCAGAGAGCTGACCTCGACGCCAGTCTCCACATTCTCCAAAGCCAGAGAGCTGCTGCAGCTTATGAAGAAGGTGAGGAGAACGAAGGCGGGGAGCACAGCCATGAACCATATGTTCTAGAACAGCCCCTCAGTCCAGTGCAACGTACAAGTGAGTATGTCCAACACTCCAAATTGTTCTTCAAGGAAGCATCATCGAAACACAAGCCAGCAGACTCACACAAAGCATCCAGGTATCTCGACGCAGAGCCAGCTACTCACCACAGTAACAAACAGCCTGTTTTCGGAGACACTGAGCTTAAAAGGGAAGAATGTGGAAGTACAGTTTCTCACTTAGACACAAAATAGCTTCCTGGGCATAGAACAAAAACTTAAATGGCCGACAGCATGATTCACTAACCAGTCTCTAGGGAATAAGACAATTTGGGAATGCTACATACGTACTCCTTATCTGTAATAAGCTTACAAAGAGCCTCATTCACCAAACAAATAGCCAAGGACATGATAAGGTAAACATCGGCCCACAGGCCCAGTTGATACAGTGAGAGAACAGAAGGTACAGAGGGATCCCATAATAAAGGATTAGTTAATCTTATCCCAAGGTATTTCTGTTCGTTATTCTAACGCAGCCCGGAATACATTGTTTCAGTAATTTGCAAGGTCTGTGCCTTTGTAATCAGGTATGATTCAATACTATGTCATGTGGCATAGAAAGCCTGTTTTGTTTCTGTACTGTATAAATATGTTACAAATTCTGTATTACTTTGAAGAGGTCTGATGTAGCCTTTGACTACACAACCCTTCCCTTGCAAGCAAATAAAGCCTGTCTTTGACGATACTTTGTGTTTAAAAGTCTTACTCGGGAGTCGAGACTTCGACAGTATTACTTGGAGGTTCCACCGAGATCGCTTGCTGCCTTTCGGTAAGTCACGGACAAGGGCATCGTGAATCTCTAATGACAGATCCTGAATGGCCACAGTGATGTTTTATCACATAAAAGGATTTCTCATTAGATATTGAATTGGTGTGGTCTGTTTCTTCCGGCGGGAGTACTGCGATCAAGATAAGACTCGTGTTTCAGACTTGAGTTGAATCCTGTAACTTTTGCTTCTTTTATTGTTGACCACTGAAAGGAGGAGAATACTGACAACTCAAGTCTTTAAAAAAAAAAGTATCGGGCAAAGAAGGCAAGAGGAAAGTCGACAGGGCTGAGTCCCAGACAGAAAGTCGACAGGGCTGAGTCCCAGACAGAAATTCGACAGGGCTGAGTCCCAGACAGATAAGGTACCAAGTTAAAACTGCAGTATCAAGGGTGGGTCCCTTGAGCCGGGACTGAGTCCCGCGGCAGAAAGTATCGTTTGAGAATTGTCACTGTAATTTTTTTAAGATCTGTATTATCAGGTCCAGGATTATTCTCCGTTGAGATACCTTCTACGAGGGTTCAAGCCCCTCGCATTAAAGCATAAGGATTCTATATGAACATAGAGGTTAAGAATTATCACAACCATTGTTTTCCGTTTTGTTCGTTGATTATTGACAACATTAAGACAGAAGACTCTCACATAAAGTATAAGTTAAATGTTAAGGACTCAGCTTGTAGTGGCGTACAACGCAAACTGAGAATTGACTATTTGTTTAGTTTAGAGTATAAGATAAATGTCTGAATATTTGGTCTGTTTGCCTGTTTGGGCAGCTGCATTACTTGTCATTTCTTTGACTGTTGTTATTACTTGTTATTTTTCATCACTTGTGGTCCTTTGGACAGTCAGCAATAGTCGTAAGGGGGTAAGGGGTGAAACTTGCGATCTAGAAGAAGAGAGCCTAGTTTAAAAAAAAAAAAACACCAAACAAACTAAGATGGGAGCTGCACAGAGCAAGATCCCAGAAAAAAAAGGAACTCCCGCTTCTTATGTCTTTACCTACTATGGTCAGATATCCATAAATGATTTACCTAAGTGGGCTAGATGGACCAAGAAAGACAGGCACCCTTTCCCCGTGGATGGTACATTTAATCTAGATAGAATCACGTGTCTAGAAAACTGCCTAGCAGGCAGAGACCCAAGGAGAAGGGGTGCAAAGTCAGTAAATTGGTCTGCCTTCTCAGATTGGAAAAGGGAAGCAGAAAAACGTAAGGAACGCAGCATATTAGCTAGTAAAATTGAGAACAAAAATAAGAAAAGAGATCTAATGAATAAATTGATTAAACAAGAAAAGGTTACGCTAATGCCTTTAAGACAAAACCCGAAGCCTACCGCTCCTCCCTGTGAATATCCTCCCATGCCCATGACTCATTCCAGTGATGACGAGGATCAGGGATGGTTCAGAAGACCAGCCCCGCCTCCTGAATACGAAGTGCAACAACAAGGCGCAGCGGGTGGTGAATCACCCGACCCCAGTGCTGTAAGTCAGGAGAATATAATCAACACTAGATAAGATAATTGAGACAACTCAGAAAAGGGATGAAGATGTTGAGGATTATATAGAAAGAATGCAAGCAGTTATGGGACAGCATTCGGGTATGACAAAAGAAAATTACCAAATCCCTTTAATTAACGCCCTTGTAAACAGCCTCAGAACAGAACTTAAGGAACCGTTGACTTTAGTTTGCCTTGACTGGAGACATAAAACCATTCGTGAATTGACACAAATCTTGAAAGGAATACAGGAAAGGAATAAAGATCAAAAGAGTAAAGTTTCCTTGTTAATGGAGCAAGCAGCTTCTCCAGCCCCGACCGCCCAGACTACTATTTACTACCAGGGTCAAAACAGGGGACGAGGTAGAGGGTATAACAGAGGCGGATTTAGAGGAAATAGTAGAGGAGGGACTGGCAGAGGCCAGTGGAACGGAAGAGGCACAAACTCTCTGTGTTTTAACTGTGGTCAGATCGGACACTGGAAGTCCAATTGCCCGTTTCCCAAACAGCAAAATCAAGGCTGGGGAGGTGCCCCAGTAAATACAAATACCCAAGCCCAGGTTCACACTCGTCCACAAGCAGGCTTTACAACAGGGGATCCTTGGGGAGGTCAAAATACGGAAGGACAATTCGGATACCCAGGGCAAAATTATTCAGCATGACACGGAGAAACGACCCCGAACAATACCCACACTCTCCAATTACCACTAGTATCGCTAAATTCTAGAGATAAGCCATATCTATCCATAAATATGCAAGGCAAGAAAGTCCCTTTTCTCGTCGACACAGGAGCCACAACCTCACTATTGACAAAACAATACGCTACAGGAATTCCATGCACTGACAAGGATGTTACCTGCATAGGACTTTCTGGTGTCTCACAGACTCTGACATGGTCACAACCGTTACAAACACGAGCAGATAATTTTTCTGGCCAACATGTTTTTTTGTTATCAGACGATGCCCCCATGAACCTTTTAGGGAGAGATTTGTGCAAAATGCAGGCAACAATAATTTGTTCAGAAAAGGGACTGCAGATACACGTTCCGACCGATAGATGTACTATGTGACTTTTACAAGAATGCTCCCCTCCCATTGTCTACCAGTGGGCAAATGAACAAGAAATAAGCCATAAACGAATGATAATTGTAGGAGCACTACACCGTGCCTCAAGAACAGTCTCAGAGTACCAGAAGATTTGAAATTAGACAGCTGGCACATGAATCTGCATTGCACTGCCTTTTATGAAGGCACGGGAAAAGACACGACTATAAAAGACAGTTACTCAATTGGATCCCGTTGCATGCGGCCTGCCTGGATGCCTGCCAATTCTAGCTGCTGCCTATTACGCTGTACAACAGGCTCAAGGCATCACGCTTAATCACCGAACCGTTTTGTTTGTACCACATTCAGTGGAAGTACTGTTATCAAAATACACCACTCAGCATCTAACATCAGCCCGTAGCAGCAAATATGAGGTTGAACTGTTACCCAACTCTTATCTCCTAATTCAAAGATGTTCAGTTTTGAATCCAGCCACGCTGCTACCGACAGAAGAGGATGAAATCCCACACTGCTGTGACACGGTTACCCAATTAGCTACCAAGCCCCGAACAGGTCTATCTGAAACTCCTGTTCCTAATAGTGACTTGGTATTCTACGTAGATGGATCGGCCCTTAGGGATGACAAGGGATCACCTAGGGCTGGGTATGCCGTTTCTGATGATCATTCAGTTGTGGAAGGGCTCTCACTACCTCAGTCACTTTCAGCGCAACAAGCAGAACTCTTCACTCTTACCAGAGCTTGTATATTGGCTACTGATCAAACTGTTAAGATTTATACCGACTCCAGGTATGCTTTTGGAGTTGCTCACGATTATGGACAGATCTGGAAATTAAGGGGGTTTCTAACTTCCTCAGGATCAACTATTGAGAATGCTGAACAAATCAATAATCTTTTAAAGGCTCGAGTGTGCCCCACTAAGATTTCAGTTATTAAATGTTAGGCTCATACAGGCAGTCAGGATCAGATATCCTTGGGTAACGAGCGATCAGATAGAGCTGCTAAATCAGCCGCTCTGTCGGACGCAGGGCCACAGGTCTCAGCCTTTGTTTTGCGTCAACAAAAATCAGATAATGACCCACCTTCTATTAATGATGTTTTAGCCTTTCAGTCACAGGCTAACCCGGACGAAGTGTTAGCTTGGGCAAGGGATTCTTGCTTTAAAACGCCTGAAGGGGTATGGGTTCACCATGACGGCCGCATGGTGGCTCCAAAGTCTTTACTTCCATGGATTGCCCGATGTGTTCATGTGTTCACGCATGCGGGCAAAGGGGGGATGGCAGACTATATTAATCAAACATGGTATGCACCAGGTATTTCGGCAATTGCAAAACAAATCAGTGAAAGGTGCACCACATGCCAGGAAATGAATCCAGGTAAAACAGAGAAGGTACAGCCTGCTTCCCACCCGAATCCATCAGGCCCTTTTGTAAATTTGCAAATGGATTTTATTGAATTACCTCCATGTTTAGGATTTAAGTATGTGTTAGTAATTATAGATATGTTTTCAAGATGGGTCGAAGCTTTCCCATGTAAAAAGAATGATGCTGTAACAGTAGCAAAGTGCTTGTTAAAAGAAATCATACCAAGGTTTGGAATACCTATGCAGCTTTCAAGCGACAGAGGATCGCACTTCACTGGAGCAATTATAAAAGAACTATGTAAAGCTTTGCAGATTAACCAGCATTTTCACTGCAGTTATCATCCACAATCCGCAGGACTGGTGGAAAGACATAATGGAGTGCTGAAGAATAAACTTTCTAAACTTTGCAATGAAACTGGACTTAAATGGGTCGAACTATTACCCTTAGCATTGATGATAATGCGAGCAGCAACTAACCGGACCAATGGACTGTCTCCACATGAGATTGTTATGGGACGACCCCTAAGACTGCCATTCTCAGCACCATTTACGGTGAAACAAATGGACATTCATAAAATGGACGAGGCTATGCTAAATTATTGCATTGCATTAACTAAATGTATTTCCAGCTTTCACCAACAGGTAAAGGAAGCTCAAACGAGTCCAGCAGAGGGAAAGTGCCACGACTTGGAGCCAGGAGATGACGTCTACATGAAGGTTTTTAAAAGAAAGAACGGTCTACAACCACGCTTCGAAGGACCATATCAAGTGCTCCTGACTACAAACACAGCTGTAAAAGTCAAGGAAAGATCTTCCTGGATTCACGCAGCCCACTGCAAGAAGGCACCGAATAGAGACAATTGAATTTTGAAAGACTCTAACAATGAAGACGTTACTTATATTTTGTATACTAATCGGACTACTGAGTCTAATATGCCAAGGAGATGGGGAAAGATCCCGAAAGAAACGAGAATTACACGTGAATACTTTTTTGTACATGTCTTACGAATATGCTAGACGCAGTAAGTCAGTATGAAAACCCAAAGAACCAAGGCTGGGCTGACTGGATATTGGGAGGATGGCTGGGATCAGTAGGACAAATATTATTGCATGGACTAGTAATAGTGATAGCCCTGATTGTATGCATTGCTCTGTTTGTCACAATGATTAAGTGTTGTTGCAATAGGTTGGGCAAGGCAGTCTTGCCTGCAATGAATATGATGATACAGAGAGAAGTAAAGTCAGTAGAGGAAAAGAATGGTTCCCTGGATGAGGAACTGAGACGATTGAATAAAATACAATTATAAGGATTAGAAAACTTAGACAAAATATATACATATATATTCCACATGCTCTCCTCTTTCTGTAAAACATATTTTTCCACTCAAATGAGAACTGCAGGCTAATATAAGCTGCAGGCTAACATAAGCTGCAGAACTATACAAAGACATAAACCTGAAATCAAATCAAACATAATTAAACCCTACAAGAACACACGCCCAAACACTAAGAATAGACAGAGAAGAAAGACGATCTTAGACAAGGTCAACCATCAATACAGGTAAATCCCGGGGATGGTTCAAAACGGCAAAGAAGTCGGTATCCTCGGCTAAAATCTAAATTTGGTATGAGGACCGATAGGAAGAGGTTAATTTCAGTTTTGTTGTCCTAGTAAGGACAAAAGGGAAGAATGTGGAAGTACAGTTTCTCACTTAGACACAAAATGGCTTCCTGGGCATAGAATAAAAACTTAAATGGCCGACAGCATGATTCACTAACCAGTCTCTAGGGAATAAGACAATTTGGGAATGCTACATACGTACTCCTTATCTGTAATAAGCTTACAAAGAGCCTCATTCACCAAACAAATAGCCAAGGACATGATAAGGTAAACATCGGCCCACAGGCCCAGTTGATACAGTGAGAGAACAGAAGGTACAGAGGGATCCCATAATAAAGGATTAGTTAATCTTATCCCAAGGTATTTCTGTTCGTTATTCTAACGCAGCCCGGAATACATTGTTTCAGTAATTTGCAAGGTCTGTGCCTTTGTAATCAGTTATGATTCAATACTATGTCATGTGGCATAGAAAGCCTGTTTTGTTTCTGTACTGTATAAATATGTTACAAATTCTGTATTACTTTGAAGAGGTCTGATGTAGCCTTTGACTACACAACCCTTCCCTTGCAAGCAAATAAAGCCTGTCTTTGACGATACTTTGTGTTTAAGAGTCTTACTCGGGAGTCGAGACTTTGACAGAAGCAAGTAAGACTTACCTGCAGAGACTTTCACAGCACTCGGCCAATCCAGCCAAGCAGTCCTTACCCAAGCCACAAGGTGCACAAGACCTCGCTAGGTACCTCATCCGCCGAGAATTGTTAAGTTCAGGTCTTCTAGAATTTGACAACCGTCCTGAAAATTATTGGTCATGGAAAGCGTCCTTCCTGAGTACCACCAAGGACTTGAATCTGTCAGCCAGAGAAGAACTAGATTTGATGACAAAGTGGCTCGGAGCTGAGTCGTCAGAACAGGCAAAGAGAATTCGCTCAGTGCACGTCCGCAATCCCACAGCAGGCCTCAACCTGGTTTGGCAACGTCTCGAAGACTGTTATGGGACACCAGAAGTCATTGAACACACACTGCTTAAGAAGATTGAGGACTTTCCGAAGCTAACCAACAAAGATAATGTCGAGCTTCGAGAACTGGGTGACATTCTCCTCGAACTGGAGTGTGCTAAGGGAGAAGGTTACCTGACAGGCCTCTCGTATTTGGATACAGCTCATGAGGTAAACCCAATAGTGGAAAAGCTCCCCTACAACCTTCAAGAGAAATGGATAGCTAAGGGATCCAAGTACAAGGAGGACTACGGAGTGGCATTTCCTCCCTTCTCTCTCTTCTCCAGGTTCGTCCAACAACAGGCAAAGGTGAGGAATGATCCAAGTTTCACTTTCTCCACCTCCAGCAGTTACGCTCCTTCGAGAACAGAGAAACCCACAAAGTACAGCAACAAAGCCTCTGTGAGCGTGCACAAAACAGATGTTCCAGCCGAACCCTCAGTCAACCAATCCAGTTCTGCTGGGAATAAAGTGGATGACCCAGATCATCAGTGTCCAATACACAAGAAGCCCCACCCACTCAAAAAGTGTCGAAGCTTTAGAGACAAGCCTATTGATGAGCGCAAATCATACCTGAAAGAGAATCGCATCTGCTTCAGGTGTTGTGGGTCGACTGTGCACATGGCAAAAGACTGCAAGGCGACAATCAAGTGCTTCGAGTGCAAAAGTGAAAAACACATCGCAGCCCTGCATCCAGGTCCTCCTCCTTCGACCACCGAGAGTGCTGCGGTTGACAAAGAGGATAGCGGGGAGCAAAGCGAAAGCGCATCTTCTTCAGTCACCTCCAAGTGTACAGTGGTTTGTGGAAATGCAAGCAGCCCACGCTCATGCTCCAAAATCTGCTTGGTTAAAGCGTATCCTGCAGGGAGAAAGGAGAAGGCAATCAAGATGTATGCAGTGCTTGATGAGCAAAGTAACAAGTCTCTAGCGAAAACAGAATTCTTCAATCTCTTTGAAGTCAAGGCCAGCGCAGCTCCGTACACGCTAAAAACCTGTTCAGGGCCAACAGAGACTACGGGTAGGAGAGTTGGCAACTTCATGATCAAGTCCATGGATGGGAAACTACAGCTTCCCCTCCCCACCTTAATTGAGTGTGACATGATGCCAGATGATAGGACGGAAGTTCCCTCCCCAGAGGTCGCACGCCATCAGCCCCACCTACGGCCAGTTGCCAACAAGATTCCAGCTGTGGACCCGGACGCTCCAATCCTCCTGCTCTTGGGAAGAGACATCTTAAGGGTGCACAAGGTGCGTGAGCAAATCAACGGGCCCCACAATGCTCCTTATGCACAGCGGCTTGACCTGGGATGGGTCCTCGTGGGTGGAGTTTGCCTGGGAACAGTCCACAAACCAGCGGATGTCAACGTCTATAAAGCAAACGTGTTGCACAACGGTCGCACATCCTTTCTCAGCCCATGCCCAAACAGGATCCAGGTAAAGGAAGACTACGATGGCATGACGCAGCATCATAGGTCAACCTCCTCTGCCTGTGAGGAAGAGGCAGGCCTCACTGTGAGCACAGACAGCCTAGGATGCTCAGTGTTTGAAAGGTCCAAGGATGATGACAAGCCAGCACTATCCATGGATGACAAAGCTTTCCTAACCATCAATGCCCTGAGGAGGTTTTTCTCAATCCGTGTTCCAGCCAAACTTCTCCGCTCCGACAGAGGGACTAACTTCGTGGGTGCCTGTAAGGAGTTGGACATCCACACGGATGATGCAGCGGTAAGAAGCTACCTCCAAAAGAAAGAATGCACGTGGGTGTTTAACCCCCGCATTCATCCCACATGGGTGGTTCATGGGAGAGGCTCATCGGTGTTGCCAGGCATATTCTGGATGCTATGCTGCTTCGGACGGGACCCATTCATCTCACACACGATGTCTTGAGCACTCTCATGGCTGAAGTCATGGCGATCATGAATGCAAGACCCCTGGTGCCGGTGTCCACCAACCCAGACATGCCTGCAGTCCTCACCCCAGCGATGCTCCTGACTCAAAAGATGAGTGCTATTTCAGCCTCCTCTGGAAACTTTGATATGGCTGAGCTGCACAGGAAGCAGTGGAAGCAAGTCCAGTGTCTTGCAGACACTTTTTGAAAGAGATGGAGAGGAGAGTATTTGTCCACCCTACAGAGCCGTAGGAAATGGACAGAAGACAAGCCAAATGTCAAAGTGGGAGATGTTGTCTTGCTGAAAGACAGCCAAGCACACAGAAATGGATGGCCAGTGGGACTGGTTGTCAAAACTCTGCCGAGCAGGGACAAGAGGTGAAGATTGTCAAGGAGTGCACTGCCAAAGTGTTTCTGAGGCCAGTCTCAGAGATCGTAGTCCTCCTTTCTGAAGAAACCTAGAGAAAGGATTCCAAGTATGTTTGCAGCCAAAGGACGTTTTCTTTAGGTTTTATTTTGTATCTGTAGTGGTACAATGGAATTATACCAAGCCGGGAGTGTGCTGCCTTCCTTTAGGAAGTTATGTTGGTTTTCAAGTTAATTCAGAGGTTGAATTAACTTGGGTCGATTCCCATTGTGTGCCGCCGCCTAGTGGATATTTGGTACCTAGCAAGTGCAGTAAAGCACAGTAAGGTGCAGTAAAGTAAACTGCTATATATCACAAGACCTGCAGCTCGACACATGGTCTTGCAGTTATTTTCTTGTTACGCTTCGGCCTTGGACACTATTTGTCTGTGAGTTCTTGAGAATGTTATAGATGATTAGTGTACACTATATTTTGCAGAAAATGTTTAGTTTGTAACCTTTCTCTGTAAGCAAACCTGCACAGCTAGCCGTGAAGTGCTCGCTCTCTGTGTCTAGCTGGTTAACTTGTAGCTGTATTTTGATGCACTGTGTGCAGGGCTAATTTAAAGTGAATGTAAGAGAATGCCTTTCAGTTTGCTAAATGTATATTCACAGTAAGCTGTGTTTTCACGTGTTTTGCTAAGTTACATGCCAAATGTACTGTGTTGCTCAGGCCTACCTAAATTTGTGTATGCAGATCAGTTATGTGCTTGTATACTAATGTGTGCTTCCACTTCTGTATTGTATTTCAGTTTCACAATAAGAATCTTTCAGTAAAGTTTACAAGAAAAGTCAAGCCTTGTGATTTTTATGGGAAGATATCAAGTTGTTAACTATCTGTCTAGCTCTGCATAGGAACGCGCTGCAAGGGCAGAATAGTAGTCATAGTGGATTTGATAATTAGGGGGATAGATAGCGTCCTTGGCAGTCGCGACCGACTGTCTAGAAGGGTGTGTTGCCTACCTGGTGCAAAGGTAATGTATATCTCGGAGCAACTGGAGAGGAACTTGGAAAGGGAGGGGGAAGATCCAGTTGTCGTGGTCCATGTTGGGACCAATGACATAGGGAAGAAAAGGGAGGAGGTCCTGCTAAGGGAATATCAGAAGTTAGGAACCAAATTAAAGAACAGGATCTGGCGGGCGGAAATCTCGGAATTACTACCCGAGCCATGTGCTAACTGGCATAGGGTTAGGCAGATCAGGAAGGTAAATGCGTGGCTGAAAGACTAGTGTCGGAAGGAGGGGCTCCATTTCATGGGACAGTGGCACCAGTACTGGGACAGGAAGGAGATGTACCGCTGAGATGGGCTCCACCTAAACCTGAATGGGACCAATGTCCTAGCGGAAAAGATCAATAGGGCTGTGGATAGGACTTTAAACTAGCAAGACGGGGGAAGTGATCTGGTGAAAATAACATAAGTCCGACGATAAAAGAAATAGGAGATGAGAGTAAAGGTCAGACCAAGGTAAGGAACAAGGGTAACATAAACTGTCAGGGAACAAATACAGTTATAGAACGCAAGTATAAAATGACTGTTAAAAATAAAGTGAGTGGAACGGTTAATAAAAAGGAATTAAATTGGCTGAACAGCAACGTACACAGCATCCAAAACAAAACGCAGAAACAGGAAGCAATAATTCGCAGCGAGGAGCTAGAGGTAGTCGGGGTAACTGAAACATCTATCTATCTATATTCTGTCTGTCTGTCTGTCCGCTATACACTCAAAAGTTATAGAGCGTACCTACACGCATGTTATATCAAAAGAAAGCTTATCATTAGGGGAGTCGAATAGGCGTATTTACTTTTTGGTCAGACAAAAATTGTTCCGACAGTATACAAAAAAGGTTCAAAAAATGGCAAAATTCCGCTCATTAGCGTTGAGTGATGTGATGGTTGACCAATCGGTGCATCACGGGGGGGGGGTTCATTGTGTGTGTGGGCGGGCCTAATCCTTCTGAGCTGAGGTGAGTGGCCGCCATCTTGATTTCTAACTATTGATTTATTTTTCCCACTTTCTGTGTATTTATTTTTCCCACTTTCTGTGTGTGTGGAAGGGAAATTGTTTTTAAAAAAAGTAAATTAATTTGTAAATATTTTTTCTAAGCTGATTATTTTTCCTACCTTTCACCCTTTTTTTTCCTCTTGACTCGCTGCCTCCGCTGGGCGCCGCAACCTTGGAGGGTTACCCCACCTGCAGGCCTCCAAGCCTCGGCCTCTCCTCGCCAGCCACGCCCGAGCTAGGCACCGCCCGTCCCGCTGGGCCCGCCCCGCGATCGCCGCCATCTTGGTAAAGGCTGGCGGCGCGGGACTGAGCCGAGCATAGCCATCGCCGCCATCTTAGTAAAGGCTGGTGGGGCGGGAGTCAGCACGCACGTCAACGTCGGCCCGGAGCGCGACCTCAGCTAAGGTGAGTCCGGCCGGGCCGCACACCGGCCGGCCCTGAGGCACTGATCCGCACACGGGGGCTTCGGCTCACCACGGCCGGGCTCTCAGGAAAGGCAAGACAGAGAGGGGGAGGGAGGGACAGAGAGGAAATCAGGGAGAGACAGGGGGAGGGAGAGGAGAGGAGGAGCGACAGGAGAGGGGGGGGAGGGAGAGGAGAGGGGGGGAGGGAGAGGAGAGGGGGGGAGGGAGAGGAGAGGGGGGGAGGGAGAGGAGAGGGGGGGAGGGAGAGGAGAGGGAGGGAGGGAGAGGAGGGAGAGGGAGAGGAGGGGAGAGGGGGAGGGAGGGAGAGGGGAGGGGAGGGGGAGGGAGGGAGAGGGGAGGGGAGGGGGAGGGAGGGAGAGGGGAGGGGAGGGGGAGGGAGGGAGAGGGGGAGGGAGGGAGAGAGGGAGGGAGGGAGAGAGGGAGAGAGGGAGGGAGGGAGAGAGGGAGAGGGGAGGGAGAGAGGGAGGGAGAGAGCGGGGAGGGAGAGAGAGGGAGAGAGGGAGAGAGAGGGGGGAGGGGGGAGGGAGGGAGACGAGAGGGGGAGGGAGCGGGAGAGGAGAGGGGGAGGGAGAGGAGAGGGGGAGGGAGAGGAGAGGGGGAGGGGAGGGAGAGGAGAGGGAGAGGGGGAGGGGGGAGGGAGAGGAGAGGGGGAGGGGGGAGGGAGAGGAGAGGGGGAGGGAGGGAGAGGAGAGGGGGAGGGAGGGAGAGGAGAGGGGGAGGGAGGGAGAGGAGAGGGGGAGGGAGGGAGAGGAGAGGGGGAGGGAGGGAGAGGAGAGGGGGAGGGAGGGAGAGGAGAGGGGGAGGGAGAGGAGAGGGGGAGGGAGAGGAGGAGGGGAGGGAGAGGAGAGGGGGAGGGAGAGGAGAGGGGAGGGAGAGGAGAGGGGGAGGGGAGGGAGAGGAGAGGGAGAGGGGGAGGGGGGAGGGAGAGGAGAGGGGGAGGGGGGAGGGAGAGGAGAGGAGAGGGGGAGGGAGGGAGAGGAGAGGGGGAGGGAGGGAGAGGAGAGGGGGAGGGAGGGAGAGGAGAGGGGGAGGGAGGGAGAGGAGAGGGGGAGGGAGGGAGAGGAGAGGGGGAGGGAGGGGGAGGAGAGGGGGAGGGAGGGAGAGGAGAGGGGGAGGGAGGGGGAGGAGGGGAGGGGAGGGGTGAGGAGAGGGGCAGGGAGGGAGAGGCGAGGGGATGGAGGGAGAGAGAGTAAAGCAGGGACAGACGGGGGAGGGAGACAGAGCGGGCGAGGGAGGGAAAGAGTGAGGGGGTGGGTGAGGGAGGGAAAGAGTGAGGGGGTGGGACAGGGAGGGAGAGCTCGCCTTCTTCCTTCCTTCCTTCCTTCCTTCGCAGGGGTCCATCGGGCCAGGCCTGAGGCGCTCCTTCCCCCCTCTCTCTCCAGGCTAATCCCGAACTAAATCCAGCAGTCTCTCTCTTTCTCTTCCCCCACCATCTCTCTCTTCCCCCGTCTCTCTCTTCTCCCCCCCGTCTCTCTCTTCTCCCCCAGTCTCCCTCTCTCTCACTCCCCCCGACTCTCTCTCTCTCTTCCCCCCAGTCACTCTCTCTTCCCCCCAGTCTCTCTCTCTCTCTCTCTTCCCCCCAGTCTCTCTCTCTTTCTCTCTCTTCCCCCCAGTCTCTCTCTCTTTCTCTCTCTCCCCCCCCCCCAGTCTCTCTCTTCTCCCCCCAGTCTCTCTCTCTCTCTCTTCCAACAACAACATGCCCTCAAAAAACCCTCGGCACCACCGGGCACTCCAGCTAGTGGTACATAAAGAACATGACTGATAGTTAAATATTGCAGGTTATAATGTATTTAGAAAGGATAGGGAAGGAAGAACAGGGATGGGGCAGCTGAACTAATTAGAGACAACATAATGGCAATAGAAAAAAGGGACATAACTAACATTAAGATAGAAACAGAATCCATACAGATTGAGACAAAGAATACGAAGGGATCGATCATGTTAATGGGGGTAATCAACAGACCACTTAATAGTGGAAGGGAAATGGAGGAAGAAATATGTAGGCAAATCTACAAAATAAGTTAAAAAAACTTTGAATAATGATCATGGGAGATTTCAACTACCCCCAAATAAACTGGCAAGAGGTAGGGAAAGGGAACAGAGTTTTCACAGTGTGTTCAGGACTCCTTTCTTACCCAGTATGCAAGGAGCTCAACAAGAGTGAATCACTGCTGTATCTAGTAATGGGAAATGAACCAGAGCAGATAAGAGAAGTAAGCATAGGGGAACATCTAGGCAATAGCAATCATACATAATAAGGTTTTTAAAAAGTGATTGAGAAAGACATAAATAAGACAAAGAACAAAGTAGTAGATTGGAAACAGCTAATTTTAAGGGGATGAGAATGGATCTAGGGAAGGTAAAGTGGAAAAAAATTGACAGACAAACCGATAGATCTGCAATGGAAAATATTTTAAACAGTGATCAACAGAGTTCAGGAGAAGTATATGCCTCAAAAAAACAAGAACAAACTGGCCAATAAAGGAACACCATGGATAGATAAAGAGATAAGGGCAAAATTGAAACTAAAGAAGGCATGCACTAAGTGCATAGACAATAAAGGAGAGGATGGCAAAAGGGAATATGAAGAGGTTATAAAAGAAGTCAAAAAAACAATTAGGGAAGCAAAGCGGAACTAAGAAATTAAATATTAAAAGAAGTAGTAAAGTGTTCTACAGACACATAAAAAACAATAGAAAAATCAGGATAGGATAGGGCCACTAAGGGATGCACAAGCTAAACTCTCAGGTAATGACAGCAAAATGGCAGAAAAATTGATTAATTACTTTGCCTCAGTATTTACCAGGGAGTTCACGACCACCGGACGTCTCAAAGCGTTTTACAGCCAATGAAGTAAGTTTAAAGTGTAGTCACTGTTGCATTGTAGGAAATGCAGCAGCCAATTTGCGCACAGCAAGCTCCCACAAACAGCAATATGATAATGACCGGATCATCTGTTTTTTAGTGATGTTGGATGAGGAATAAAAATATTGGCCAGGACACCGGGAATAACTCCCCTGCTCTTCTTCGAAATAATGTCACGGGATCTTTTACATCCACCTGAGAGAGCAGACAGGGCCTCGGTTTAACGTCTCATCTGAAAGACGGCACCTCCGAAAGTGCAGCACTCCCTCAGTATTGGCACCGGGAGTGCTGGCCTGGATTTTTGCACTCAAGTCTCTGGAGCAGGAAAATCTAGGCTGGAGATAAAGCTGGGAGATAGTTGATAAATGAATCAAACTTGGCCAGTCTTCAACCAATCCAATTCACTCCACGTGGTATCAAGAAACAGCCGAGCGCATTGGATACAACAAAGGTTACGGGGCCAGGCAACATCCCGGCTGTAGGCTGAAGACGTGCTCCAGAACTGGCCGTGTCTCTAGTCAAGCTGTTCTAGTACAGCTACAACACTGGCATCTACCCGACAAAGTGGGAAACTGCCCAGGGAAAAAGCAGGAAAAATCAAATCCGGCCAATTACTGTCCCATCAGCCTACTCTAAATCATCAGCAAAGTGATGGAAGGTGTCGTCGACAGTGCTATCGAGCGGCACTTACTCACCAATAACCTGCTCATCGATGCTCAGTTTGGGTTCCGCCAAGACCACTCGGCTCCCGACCACATTACAGCCTTGGTCCAAACATGGGCAAAAGAGCTGAATTCCAGAGGTGAGGTGAGAGTGGCTGCCCTTGACATCAAGGCAGCATTTGACCAAGTGTGGCACCAAGGAGCGCTAGTAAAATTGAAGTCAAGGTTGGAGTCATACCTAGCACAAAGAAGATGGTTGCGGTTGTGGGAGGCCAATGATCTCAGCCCCAGGACATCGCTGCAGGAATTCTTCAGGGCAGTTTCCTAGACCCAACCATCTTCAGCTGCTTTGTCAATGACCTTCTCTCCATCATAGGGTCAGAAGTGGGCATGTTCGCTGATGACTGCACAGTATTCAATTCCATTCGCAACTCCTCAGATAATAAATCAGTCCATGCCCGCATGCAGCAAGACCCGGACAGCATTCAGGCTTGGGCTGGTAAGTGGCAGGTAACATTCACGCTGCACAAGTGCCAGGCAATGACTATCTCCAACGAGAGTGAGTCTAACCACTGCCCCTCGACATTCAACGGTATTACCATCGCCGAATCCCCCACCATCAACATCCTGGGGATCACCATTGACCAGAAACCTAGCTGGACCAGCCACATAAATACTGTGGCTACAAGAGCAGGTCAGAGGCTGGGTATTCTGCAGCGAGTGTCTCACCTCCTGACTCCCCAAAGCCTTTCCACCATCTACGAGACACAAGTCTCCACTTGCCTGGATGAGTGCAGCTCCAACAACACCCAAGAAGCTCGACACCATCCAGGACAAAGCAGCCCGCTTGATTGGCACCCCATCCATCACCTCAAACATTCACTCCCTCCACCACCGGTGCACCGTGGCTGCAGTGTGTACCATCTACAAGATGCACTGCAGCAACCCGCCAAGGCTTCTTTGACAGCACCTCCTAAACACGCGACCTCTACCACCTAGAAGGTCAAAGGCAGCAGGCGCATGGGAACACCACCACCTCCAAGTTCTCCTCCAAGTCACTCACCATCCTGACTTGGAAGTATATCGCCGATCCTTCATCATCGCTGGGTCAAAATCCTGGAACTTCCTCCCTAACAGCACTGTGGGAGTACCTTCACCACACGGACTGCAGCATTTCAAGAAGGCGGCTCACCACCACCTTCTTGAGGAGAATTAGGGATGGGAAATAAATGCTGGTTTTGCCAGCAATGCCCACATCCCATGAATGAATTTAAAAAATCTTAGAAAGGATAAAGTCCACACACATTAAAAGAAGTCAGGGAAGAGATAGCAGAGGCACTATTACATATATATATAAATTCATTAGGAAAGGGAATAGTGCCAGAGGACTGGTGGACAGCTAAGGTTATTCCTATATTTAAAAAGGGAGATAGACCAAATTCAAGGAACTATGGGCCAGTTAGCTTAACATCAGTGGTGGGAAAAATCTTTTCTCAAAGATGTAATAGAAAAACATCTAGAAACCTTGGTCCAGAAATTCGGGTCCCAACGCGTGAGTACGCGCTGGGTACTCACCCGTGGGCCCGATGGAAGTGCCGGTTTCCTGCATGCACTGCGCATGCGCGGGAAACCAGCACTTCCGTTCCTCTGAAAGCAGGGGTTCAGAGGTTGAACGCGTGCGCGGGGGAGTCTGCGCGTGCGCTTTGAACTTAGTTTTTTTTTTACAGGTTTCTCCGGGAGGGTAAGTCCTTAGAATTTAGAAATGTAAAAAGCAGGCGTAAGGCCTGCTTTTTACAAGGTAAGTGGTCAATTAATTAAAATTAAAAAAAATTTCCACAGGTTTATTATTTTTAAATACTTTAAAGCAAGGTAAGTTTATTTTTAGCCCTGTTAGAATATAAAATTATTTTTTCAAAAATTTAAATTGTTTAAAATAGTTATTTAATGTAATTTATAGTTTATTTTAAAAATGTGATTTAAAAAAAAAAATTATTTGAAGGTTTACTGCTATTTTGGGGCCATAGTATTTATAAGTCTTGACAGGTTTTCCTGTCAAGACTTATGAATGGAGCATTCCCTGCTCCGATTGGCGGCCCACGTGATCCCAGGGGACGCATCAAACTAACTGCGCCCCTGGGATACGCAAGCACTGCGCGCCAGCAGCTGGACCAGGCCCCGGATCGGAATTCCATGGGGCCCTACAGCTCAACTGCCGGCGCGCAAGGTAAGTGCAGGTCGGGGGCTTGCACCCGCGGGAAGCCCCCGACCCGAATTTCTGGGCCAATAAAGAGTAGTCAGCATGGATTTCAAATGCTTGACTGGTTATTGAATTCTTTGACATTACAGAAAGAGTAGATAAGGATAATGTAGATGATGTAATATATTTGGATTTGCAAATATCCTTCGATAAGGTACCGCAGAGCAGACTCATGACTAAGGTCGGAGCATGTGATGTCAGGGGACAAGTAACAGAATGGATAGCAAGCTGGCTACAAAATAGAAAACAGAGAGTATAGGTTAAAGGAAGCTACTCAGACTGGCAAAAGGTCGGAAGTGGTGATCCACAAGGATCAGTGCTGGGACCACTGTTGTTCACCATTTACATTAACAGGTAACTCAGGACTTGGGAATTGGAAGTACAATTTCAAAATTTGCGGATGACACCAAATTGGGGGTTATAGTTAATACTGAGGAGGACTGCGACAAAATACAAGACATCAATAAACTTACAGAATGGGCGTGTAAATGGCAAATTAACTTCAATAGATAATTGTGAGATGGTGCATTTTGGTAGGAAGAATAAGGAGGCCACATACTCCTTGGAAAATCAGAGTCTAAATGGGGTAGAGGAACAAAGGGATCGAGGGCTCCAGATACACCAATCACTAAAAGTAGTGACGGGTTAATAAGGCCATAAAAAAAAGGATAAAGCACTGGAGTTAATTTCTAGAGGGATAGAATTGAAAAGCAGAGATGTTATGTTAAACTTGTAAGGAACCTTGGTTAGACCACACTTGGAGTACTGTGAAAAGTTGTGGTCTCCAGATTATAGAGAGGATATATAGGCACTGGAAAAATTTCAATTTTCTTTTTAACCAGAATGATACCAGAGCTGAGAGGTTATAACTATCAGAAAAGACTGAACAGGCTGGGGCTCTTTTCTCCAGAAAAGAGAAGGCTGTAGGTTTACCGAACAGAGGTCATTAAGACTATAAAGGGGTTTGATCGTGTAGACGTAGAGCAGATGTTTCCACTTGTGGGGGGAGACCAGAACTCGGGGTCATAAATATAAGATAGTCACTAATAAATCCAATAAGAATTCAGCAGAAACTGTTTTACCCAGAGAGTGATGAGAATGTAGAACTTGCTACCAGTCAGAGTAGTTGTGGTGAACAGCACAGATACATTTAAGGGGAAGGTAGATAAGCATATGTGGGAGAAACGAAAAGAAGGATCTGCTGATAGGGCGAGATGAAGGTGGGAGGTAGCTCATGTGGAGCATAAATATTGGCAGAGACCAGGAGGGCTGAATGGCCTGTTTCTGTGCGGTTAATTCTATGTACACAGTGAGTGACCCTACCCTGAATAAACAGTGACTCTGTACAGTTTTTTTTTCGCCCCTTAATTAAGGGGGTTTTTCTTTTACGTAGCCTCATAGCTGGGGGTGACCATCACCACCCCATTACTGGGGTGTGACTACGCTTGATCTTAGCCAAAAGGCCAAGAAGCGAGTGAGCCTCACAGTTACAGTGAGTGACCCTACCCTGAATAAACAATGACTCTGTACAGTTACACAGTGAGTGACCCTTACCCTGAATAAACAATGACTCTGTACAGTTACACAGTGAGTGACCCTTACCCTGAATAAACAATGACTCTGTACAGTTACACAGTGAGTGACCCTTACCCTGAATAAACAGTGACTCTGTACAGTTACACAGTGAGTGACCCTTACCCTGAATAAACAGTGACTCTGTAGTTACACAGTGAGTGACCCTACCCTGAATAAACAATGACTCTGTACAGTTACAGTGAGTGACCCTTACCCTGAATAAACAGTGACTCTGTACAGTTACACAGTGAGTGACCCTACCCTGAATAAACAATGACTCTGTACAGTTACAGTGAGTGACCCTTACCCTGAATAAACAATGACTCTGTACAGTTACAGTGAGTGACCCTTACCCTGAATAAACAGTGACTCTATCTGTACAGTTACACAGTGAGTGACCCTTACCCTGAATAAACAGTGACTCTGTACAGTTACAGTGAGTGACCCTTACCCTGAATAAACAGTGACTCTGTACAGTTACACAGTGAGTGACCCTTACCCTGAATAAACAGTGACTCTGTACAGTTACACAGTGAGTGACCCTTACCCTGAATAAACAGTGACTCTGTACAGTTACAGTGAGTGACCCTTACCCTGAATAAACAGTGACTCTGTACAGTTACACAGTGAGTGACCCTTACCCTGAATAAACAGTGACTCTGTACAGTTACACAGTGAGTGACCCTACCCTGAATAAACAATGACTCTGTACAGTTACACAGTGAGTGACCCTTACCCTGAATAAACAGTGACTCTGTACAGTTACACAGTGAGTGACCCTTACCCTGAATAAACAGTGATTCTGTACAGTTACAGTGAGTGACCCTTACCCCAAATAAACAATGACTCTGTACAGTTACAGTGAGTGACCCTTGCCCTGAATAAACAGTGACCCTGTACAGTTCCACAGTGAGTGACCCTTACCCTGAATAAACAGTGAGTGAACCTTACCCTGAATAAACAGTGACTCTGTACAGTTACACAGTGAGTGACCCTTACCCTGAATAAACACTGTCTCTGTACAGTTACACAGCGAGTGACCCTTAAACTAATGAACCGGGGGGGGGGGGGGGGGGGGTGGATTCAGGAAAGGGTAAATTTAAAAGCAGTAAGAGAAATGTCAAGGCTGTGGAGCAGAATAGTGATTTGGGTAAAAATAAGCAGAGTGGGTCAGGGAGCTTAACAAAGGTAAAAGGTCACATCAAGGAAAAATAGAAAAAAAAGTTAAAGCTAAATGCACTATATCTGAATGTGTGAACATTCACAACAAAATAGTTTTATTAATAGCACCAATAAAAATAAATGGGCCAGTAATTCCGTTCCCAACGCGCGAGTACGGACGGTGTACTCACGCGTGTGGCCGGAGGAATTGCCGGATTCCAGCATGCACAGCGCATGCGCGGGAAACCGGCATTTCCTCTCCATCGAACTAAGGGGTTAAGAGGTCCAACGCGCACGCGTTGAACTTCCTTCGTTTTGACAGGTCTGCGCGTGTGCAAGGGCCTGGACTTTTTGGAAATGAAAAAAGGAGGCGTAAGGAGTGGATTCCTGAAGGTAAGTGGTCTATTATTTAAAATTATTACATTTTTTCTACAGCTTCATTGCTTTTAAGGACTTTACAGTAAGGTAAGTTTATTTTTAGACTCGAATTCGTAAAAAAAAAAATTCAAAAATTTTATTAATTGTTTTAAATCGTTTTTTAAAGTTATTTATAGTTTATTTAATTATTGGGATTTTTTTTTTTTAATTTTAATTAAAGTTAAACTAGTCTTTTGGGCGCCCGTACTTTTCATGAGTTTGACAGTCTTTACTATCAAACTCATGAATGAGTTTCCCCTCCCCTGATTGGCTGCAGAGTGCTCACCTGATCCCAGCCGGCACATCGCACTAACTACACCGCTGGATCAGGTAAGCACATCGCGCCGACATCTGAACCGGGCCTGTGACAGGAAATGCAAGCAGGCCCGTGCTTCAGATGTCAGCGCGCCGGGTGAGTGCAGATCGGGGGCTTGCACGCGCGGCAAGCTCCCGATCCTAATTTCAGGGCCATTGTGTTTGATCTAATAGCTGTTACGGAGACGTGGTTGCAGAGTGACCAGGGTTGGGAACAAATTATTCCAGGATAGTTGACTTTTAGAAGAGACAGGCAGAATGGAAAAGAGGGGTGGCTCTGATAATAAACAGTGGGATAAAGACAGCAGAGAGAAAGGATCTCAGCTTGGAAAAACAAGATGCAGAATCACGTTGGGTGGAGCTAAGAAGCAACAAGGGGCAGAAAACACTCCTGGGAATAGTTTATGCGACCCCTAACAGTAGTTGTTGGGCACAGTATAAATCAGGAAATTAGAGGTGCATGTAACAAGGGTAATGCAGTAAACATGGGGAACTTTAATTGTCATAGAGACTGGACAAAGCAAACTTGCAGTAATAGTGCAGGGGCAAGTTCATGGAATGCATTCATAGAAACATAGAAACATAGAGATAGGAACAGGAGTAGGCCATTCGGCCCTTCGAGCCTGCTCCGCCATTCAATGAGATCATGGCTGATCTTCGTCTGAGATCATAGCTGATCTTACCAGTTCAGTACCCCGTCCCTGCCTTTTCTCCGTAACCCTTAATCCCCTTAGCCTTCAGAAATATATCCAATTCTCTCTTGAAAATATTTATTGAATTAGCCTTCACAGCCCTCTGTGGCAGGGAATTCCACAGGCTCACCACTCTTTGAGTGAAGAAATTCTTCCTCATCTCTGTTTTAAATGATTTGCCCGCTATTTTTAGACTGTGGCCCCTGGTTCTGTGCTCCCCGGCCATTGGAAACATTCTCTCTGAATTCAGCCTGTCCAGGCCTGCCATAATTTTATATGTTTCGATGAGATCCCCTCTCAATCTTCTAAACTCCAGTGAGTACAAGCCCAAACTATTTAATCTCTCTTCGTAGGTCATTCCCGCCATTCCAGGTATCAGCCTGGTGAATCGCCGTTGCACTCTTTCCATGGCAAGAACATCCTTCCGCAGATGGGGCGACCAAAACTGTACACAATACTCCAGATGCGGTCTCACCAGCACCTTGTACAGCTGTAGTAAGGTATCCCTATTCCTATACTCGAACCCCCTTGATATGAAGGCCAACATACCATTTGCCTTCTTGATCGCCTGTTGCACCTGCATGCTCTCCTTCAGTGACTGGTGCACAAGAACACCCAGGTCCCTCTGCACTTCCCCATCTCCCAATCTATTGCCATTTAGATAATAATCTACCCTCCTGTTTTTACCCCCAAAGTGGATAACCTCGCATTTATCCACATTATAGTGCATCTGCCACGTATCTGCCCATTCCCCCAACCTGTCCAAATCGCACTGTAGCCTCCTGACATCCTCATCAGAGCCCACCCCTCCTCCTAGTTTAGTGTCGTCAGCGAATTTGGAAATATTGCATCCAATTCCCTGATCCAGATCATTTATATATATTGTGAACAGCTGGGGTCCCAGGACAGATCCTTGCGGCACCCCGCTGGTCACTGCCTGCCACTCCGAAAACGAGCCGTTTATTCCAACTCTCTGTTTTCTATCCGCCAGCCAGTTCTCTATCCACGTTAATACTTTGCCCCCAATCCCATGAGCCTTAATTTTGCATGATAATCTTTTGTGTGGAACCTTATCGAAGGCTTTCTGGAAGTCAAGGTACACCACATCCACTGGCTCTCCCCCATTCAAGATCGGTTTCTAGATCAGTGTGTCGAGGAACCAACCAGGCAACAGGCTATTTTAGATCTAGTATTGTTCATTAATAGCCTTGTAGTAAAGGAGCCTCTGGAGAAAAGTGATCATAATATGATAGAATTGGATGTTGAGTTTGAGAGTGATTTAGTTAAATCCAAAACAAGGGTCTTAAATCTGAACAAAGCAAACTGCGCAGGTGTGAGAGGAGAGTTGGCTACGGTGGGTTGGTAAAATAGATTAAAAGAGATGACAGTACATAAGCAATGGCAAACATTCAAATAAATAATTCACAATTCGCAATGAATATACATTCCCTTAAGGAATAAAAACCCCACGGGAAAAGGTCCAACCGCAGTTAACAAGAGGAGTTAAAGACAGTCTTCGATCAAAGGAAGAGGCTTATAATGTTGCCAAAAAGAGTAGTAAGCCTGAGGAGTGGGAGGATTTTAGAATTTCAGCAAAGGAGGGCCAAGAAATTGATACGATAGCAAAACACTGCGGATGCTGGAAATCTGAAACAACAACAGAAAACGCCGGAAAAACTCAGCAGGCCAGGGTAGCATCCGTGGAGAGGGAAACAGAGTTAACGTTTCAGGTCGAAGACCTTTCGTTAGAACTGGAAAAAAGCAGGAAATGGAACAGATTTTAAAGCAAGTTTGGGGGCTGGGAAATGGGGGAGGGGGTGAAAGAACAAAAGGGAAGGTCTGGGATAGGATAGAAGGCAGGAGAGGTAAAGAGACATTAAGAGATATTCAAGGCGAGAGGAGATGGTAATGGGACAGGTTAAGAAACAAAGGATGGCTCTAGATGAAGTGTGGATTGCGCTGGCAGAATGAAGAACAGCTGCCCTGTGGGAGGGAAGAACAGGAGGCACAAAGTGTGGATAAAATATAAATATATGATAGGGGCCGGGGTTATGATCTAAAATTGTTGAACTCTATGTTGAGTCCAGAAGGCTGTAAAGTGCCTAATCGAAAGATGAGGTGCTGTTCCTCGAGCTTACGCTGAGCTTCCATGGAACAATGCAAGAGGCCGAGGACAGTGAGGTCAGAGTGGGAGTGGAGCGGAGAATTAAAGTGACAGGCGACCGGAAGCTCGGGGTCCCCATTACGGACTGAACGGAGGTGTTCCGCAAAGCGGTCACCCAATCTGTGTTTGGTCTCCCCAATGTAGAGGAGACCACATCGTGAGCAGCGAATACAGTATACTAAATTGCAAGAAGTACAAGTAAATCGCTGTTTCACCTGGAAGGGGTGTTTGGGGCCCTGGACAGTGGGAAGGGGGGAGGTATAAGGGCAGGTGTTGCATCTCCTGCGCTTGCACGGAAAGCTGCCGGGCGAAGGGGAAGGGGTGCTGGGGGTGATAGAGGAGTGGACTAGGGTGTCTCGGAGGGAGCGGTCCCTTCGGAATGCTGAAAGGGGAGGTGAGGGAAAGATGCGTTTGGTGGTGGGATCACGCTGGAGTGGCGGAAATGGCGGAGGATGATCCGTTGAATGTGGAGGCTGGTTGGGTGAAAGGTGAGGACAGGGGGAACCCTATCGTGGTTCCGGGAGGGAGGGGCAGGGGTGAGGGCAGAAGTGCGGGAGATAGAACAGACACGGTCGAGGTCCATGTCAACCACGGTAGAGGGGAATCCTCGGTTGAGGAAAAAGGAAGACATGTCAGAAGCACTGGTGTGGAAGGTGGCATCGTCAGAGCAGATGCGGCGGAGACGGAGAAACTGGGAGAATGGAATAGAGTCCTTACAGGAGGCGGGGTGGGAGGAAGTGTAGTCCAGGTAGCTGTGGGAGTCAGTGGGCTTGTAATGAATGTTGGTCAATAACCTATCCCCAGAGATGGAGACGGAGAAGTCGAGGAAGGGAAGAGTCGGAGATGGACCATGTGAAGGTGAGGGAAGAAATTGATAGTTTACTCTCACTGCATTTTCTCGCTCTACCAAGTGACATAAAAAGAGATTACAAAAGCTTCTCTAGGTGTGTAAAAGGGAAAAGGTTAGCGAAAGGGAACGTGGGCTCCCTTGCAGGCAGAGACAGGAGAA
The DNA here is from genome assembly GCF_052327205.1 of Somniosus microcephalus. Lineage (NCBI taxonomy): Eukaryota > Metazoa > Chordata > Chondrichthyes > Squaliformes > Somniosidae > Somniosus > Somniosus microcephalus. The sequence continues at coordinate 74,270,394 of NC_141004.1, read as the reverse complement.
ATTATAACTGTCTTTACGGAAGTAGACACAAACAACATTCCGGTTACACAGTGAGTGACTCTTGCCCTGAATAAACAGTCACTCTGACCAGTTAAAGTGAGTGACCCTTACCCTGAATAAACAGTCACTCTGACCAGTTAGAGTGAGTGACCCTTACCCTGAATAAACAGTCACTCTGACCAGTTAGAGTGAGTGACCCTTACCCTGAATAAACAGTGACTCTGTAGTTACACAGTGAGTGACCCTTACCCTGAATAAACAGTGACTCTGTACAGTTACACAGTGAGTGACCCTTACCCTGAATAAACAGTGACTCTGTACAGTTAGTGAGTGACCCTTACCCTGAATAAACAGTGACTCTGTACAGTTACACAGTGAGTGACCCTTACCCTGAAGAAACAGTGACTCTGTACAGTTATACAGTGAGTGACCCTTACCCTGAACAAACAGTGACTCTGTGCAGTTACACAGAGAGTGACCCTTACCCTGAATAAACAGCCCATTAAACTTGTGTGTTGAAAAGAAAGCAACTCCTAATGTACTTACTGGGTACACCCGACACTAGACGCAGCGGTCTCAATACTCGGAACGCTCGTAGGGCCTTCACATCGAAGCCTGCGTTCTTGGCTGATGGACTGAGATGTTCCAATGCTATAGTGCAGAGCCTGCAAGGGGAAAAGAGAGTGCGTAAGTGTGACTCTACAACCCAATCTGTTGCAAGGGGCTGAATATTGATAGTCATTGAAGCAGCTCAGTCTCCCTAATATATGGAGCAAACACTGTACTCCCTGCTCCCTCCGGCATTCCCTCCCTGCTCCCTCCGGCATTCCCTCCCTGCTCCCTCCGGCATTCCCTCCCTGCTCCCTCCGGCATTCCCTCCCTGCTCCCTCCCGTAATCACTCCCTGCTCCCTCCCGTATTCACTCCCTGCTCCCTCCCGTAATCACTCCCTGCTCCATCCGGCATTCCCTCCCTGCTCCCTCCGGCATTCCCTCCCTGCTCCCTCCGGCATTCACTCCGTACTCCCTCCCGTAATCACTCCCTGCTCCCTCCCATATTCACTCCCTGCTCCCTCCCGTAATCACTCCCCGCTCCCTCCGGCATTCCCTCCCTGCTCCCTCCGGCATTCACTCCGTACTCCCTCCCGTATTCACTCCCCGCTCCCTCCCGTAATCACTCCCCGCTCCCTCCGGCATTCCCTCCCTGCTCCCTCCGGCATTCACTCCGTACTCCCTCCCGTATTCACTCCCCGCTCCCTCCCGTATTCACTCCCTGCTCCCTCCCGTAATCACTCCCCGCTCCCTCCGGCGTTCACTCCGTACTCCCTCCCGTAATCACTCCCCGCTCCCTCCCGTATTCACTCCCCGCTCCCTCCCGTATTCACTCCCCGCTCCCTCCCGTAATCACTCCCTGCTCCCTCCCGTAATCACTCCCCGCTCCCTCCCGTAATCACTCCCCGCTCCCTCCCGTATTCACTCCCCGCTCCCTCCCGTAATCACTCCCCGCTCCCTCCCGTAATCACTCCCCGCTCCCTCCCGTAATCACTCCCTGCTCCCTCCCGTAATCACTCCCCGCTCCCTCCTGTAATCACTCCCCGCTCCCTCCTGTAATCACTCCCCGCTCCCTCCCGTAATCACTCCCCGCTCCCTCCCGTAATCACTCCCCGCTCCCTCCCGTAATCACTCCCGGCTCCCTCCCGTAATCACTCCCCGCTCCCTCCCGTAATCACTCCCCGCTCCCTCCCGTAATCACTCCCCGCTCCCTCCCGTAATCACTCCCCGCTCCCTCCCGTATTCACTCCGTACTCCCTCCCGTAATCACTCCCCGCTCCCTCCCGTAATCACTCCCCGCTCCCTCCCGTAATCACTCCCCGCTCCCTCCCGTAATCACTCCCTGCTCCCTCCCGTAATCACTCCCCGCTCCCTCCCGTAATCACTCCCCGCTCCCTCCTGTAATCACTCCCCGCTCCCTCCCGTAATCACTCCCCGCTCCCTCCCGTAATCACTCCCCGCTCCCTCCTGTAATCACTCCCCGCTCCCTCCCGTAATCACTCCCTGCTCCCTCCCGTATTCACTCCGTACTCCCTCCCGTAATCACTCTCTGCTCCCTCCCGTATTCACTCCCCGCTCCCTCCCGTAATCACTCCCCGCTCCCTCCCGTAATCACTCCCCGCTCCCTCCCGTAATCACTCCCCGCTCCCTCCCGTAATCACTCCCCGCTCCCTCCCGTAATCACTCCCCGCTCCCTCCTGTAATCACTCCCCGCTCCCTCCCGTAATCACTCCCTGCTCCCTCCCGTAATCACTCCCCGCTCCCTCCCGTATTCACTCCCCGCTCCCTCCTGTAATCACTCCCCGCTCCCTCCCGTAATCACTCCCCGCTCCCTCCCGTAATCACTCCCCGCTCCCTCCCGTAATCACTCCCCGCTCCCTCCTGTAATCACTCCCCGCTCCCTCCCGTAATCACTCCCCGCTCCCTCCTGTAATCACTCCCCGCTCCCTCCCGTAATCACTCCCTGCTCCCTCCCGTATTCACTCCGTACTCCCTCCCGTAATCACTCCCTGCTCCCTCCCGTAATCACTCCCCGCTCCCTCCCGTAATCACTCCCCGCTCCCTCCTGTAATCACTCCCTGCTCCCTCCCGTAATCACTCCCCGCTCCCTCCTGTAATCACTCCCTGCTCCCTCCCGTAATCACTCCCTGCTCCCTCCCGTGATCACTCCCTGCTCCCTCCCGTAATCACTCCCCGCTCCCTCCTGTAATCACTCCCCGCTCCCTCCCGTAATCACTCCCCGCTCCCTCCCATAATCACTCCCCGCTCCCTCCCGTAATCACTCCCCGCTCCCTCCCGTAATCACTCCCCGCTCCCTGCCGTATTCACTCCGTACTCCCTCCCGTAATCACTCCCTGCTCCCTCCCGTAATCACTCCCCGCTCCCTCCTGCAATCACTCCCTGCTCCCTCCCGTAATCACTCCCCGCTCCCTCCCGTAATCACTCCCCGCTCCCTCCTGTAATCACTCCCCGCTCCCTCCCGTAATCACTCCCCGCTCCCTCCCGTAATCACTCCCCGCTCCCTCCTGTAATCACTCCCCGCTCCCTCCCGTAATCACTCCCTGCTCCCTCCCGTAATCACTCCCTGCTCCCTCCCGTAATCACTCCCCGCTCCCTCTCGTAATCACTCCCCGCTCCCTCCTGTAATCACTCCCCGCTCCCTCCTGTAATCACTCCCTGCTCCCTCCCGTAATCACTCCCTGCTCCCTCCCGTAATCACTCCCTGCTCCCTCCCGTAATCACTCCCTGCTCCCTCCCGTAATCACTCCCTGCTCCCTCCCGTAATCACTCCCTGCTCCCTCCTGTAATCACTCCCTGCTCCCTCCCGTAATCACTCCCCGCTCCCTCCCGTAATCACTCCCCGCTCCCTCTCGTAATCACTCCCCGCTCCCTCTCGTAATCACTCCCCGCTCCCTCCCGTAATCACTCCCCGCTCCCTCCCGTAATCACTCCCTGCTCCCTCCCGTAATCACTCCCTGCTCCCTCCCGTAATCACTCCCTGCTCCCTCCCGTAATCACTCCCTGCTCCCTCCCGTAATCACTCCCCGCTCCCTCCCGTAATCACTCCCTGCTCCCTCCCGTAATCACTCCCTGCTCCCTCCTGTAATCACTCCCCGCTCCCTCCCGTAATCACTCCCTGCTCCCTCCCGTAATCACTCCCTGCTCCCTCCCGTAATCACTACCCGCTCCCTCCCGTAATCACTCCCTGCTCCCTCCCGTAATCACTCCCTGCTCCCTCCTGTAATCACTCCCCGCTCCCTCCCGTAATCACTCCCTGCTCCCTCCCGTAATCACTCCCCGCTCCCTCCCGTAATCACTCCCCGCTCCCTCCCGTAATCACTCCCCGCTCCCTCCCGTAATCACTCCCCGCTCCCTCCCGTAATCACTCCCCGCTCCCTCCCGTAATCACTCCCCGCTCCCTCCCGTAATCACTCCCCGCTCCCTCCCGTAATCACTCCCCGCTCCCTCCCGTAATCACTCCCCGCTCCCTCCCGTAATCACTCCCTGCTCCCTCCCGTAATCACTCCCTGCTCCCTCCTGTAATCACTCCCCGCTCCCTCCTGTAATCACTCCCTGCTCCCTCCTGTAATCACTCCCCGCTCCCTCCCGTAATCACTCCCCGCTCCCTCCCGTAATCACTCCCCGCTCCCTCCCGTAATCACTCCCCGCTCCCTCCTGTAATCACTCCCTGCTCCCTCCCGTAATCACTCCCCGCTCCCTCCTGTAATCACTCCCCGCTCCCTCCCGTAATCACTCCCTGCTCCCTCCCGTAATCACTCCCCGCTCCCTCCTGTAATCACTCCCCGCTCCCTCCCGTAATCACTCCCTGCTCCCTCCCGTAATCACTACCCGCTCCCTCCTGTAATCACTCCCCGCTCCCTCCCGTATTCAATCCCCGCTCCCTCCTGTAATCACTCCCCGCTCCCTCCCGTAATCACTCCCCGCTCCCTCCCGTAATCACTCCCCGCTCCCTCCCGTAATCACTCCCCGCTCCCTCCTGTAATCACTCCCCGCTCCCTCCCGTAATCACTCCCCGCTCCCTCCTGTAATCACTCCCCGCTCCCTCCCGTAATCACTCCCAGCTCCCTCCCGTAATCACTCCCCGCTCCCTCCTGTAATCACTCCCCGCTCCCTCCCGTAATCACTCCCCGCTCCCTCCCGTAATCACTCCCCGCTCCCTCCCGTAATCACTCCCTGCTCCCTCCCGTAATCACTCCCCGCTCCCTCCCGTAATCACTCCCCGCTCCCTCCCGTAATCACTCCCCGCTCCCTCCCGTAATCACTCCCTGCTCCCTCCCGTAATCACTCCCTGCTCCCTCCTGTAATCACTCCCTGCTCCCTCCCGTAATCACTCCCTGCTCCCTCCCGTAATCACTCCCCGCTCCCTCTCGTAATCACTCCCCGCTCCCTCCTGTAATCACTCCCCGCTCCCTCCTGTAATCACTCCCTGCTCCCTCCCGTAATCACTCCCTGCTCCCTCCCGTAATCACTCCCTGCTCCCTCCCGTAATCACTCCCTGCTCCCTCCCGTAATCACTCCCTGCTCCCTCCTGTAATCACTCCCTGCTCCCTCCCGTAATCACTCCCCGCTCCCTCCCGTAATCACTCCCCGCTCCCTCTCGTAATCACTCCCCGCTCCCTCTCGTAATCACTCCCCGCTCCCTCCCGTAATCACTCCCCGCTCCCTCCTGTAATCACTCCCCGCTCCCTCCTGTAATCACTCCCTGCTCCCTCCCGTAATCACTCCCTGCTCCCTCCCGTAATCACTCCCCGCTCCCTCCCGTAATCACTCCCCGCTCCCTCCCGTAATCACTCCCCGCTCCCTCCCGTAATCACTCCCGGCTCCCTCCCGTAATCACTCCCTGCTCCCTCCCGTAATCACTCCCCGCTCCCTCCCGTAATCACTCCCTGCTCCCTCCCGTAATCACTCCCCGCTCCCTCCTGTAATCACTCCCCGCTCCCTCCCGTAATCACTCCCTGCTCCCTCCTGTAATCACTCCCCGCTCCCTCCCGTAATCACTCCCCGCTCCCTCCCGTAATCACTCCCCGCTCCCTCCCGTAATCACTCCCCGCTCCCTCCCGTAATCACTCCCCGCTCCCTCCCGTAATCACTCCCCGCTCCCTCCCGTAATCACTCCCTGCTCCCTCCTGTAATCACTCCCTGCTCCCTCCCGTAATCACTCCCCGCTCCCTCCCGTAATCACTCCCTGCTCCCTCCCGTAATCACTCCCTGCTCCCTCCCGTAATCACTACCCGCTCCCTCCCGTAATCACTCCCTGCTCCCTCCCGTAATCACTCCCTGCTCCCTCCTGTAATCACTCCCCGCTCCCTCCCGTAATCACTCCCCGCTCCCTCCCGTAATCACTCCCCGCTCCCTCCCGTAATCACTCCCCGCTCCCTCCCGTAATCACTCCCCGCTCCCTCCCGTAATCACTCCCCGCTCCCTCCCGTAATCACTCCCCGCTCCCTCCCGTAATCACTCCCCGCTCCCTCCCGTAATCACTCCCCGCTCCCTCCCGTAATCACTCCCCGCTCCCTCCCGTAATCACTCCCTGCTCCCTCCCGTAATCACTCCCTGCTCCCTCCCGTAATCACTCCCTGCTCCCTCCTGTAATCACTCCCCGCTCCCTCCTGTAATCACTCCCTGCTCCCTCCTGTAATCACTCCCCGCTCCCTCCCGTAATCACTCCCCGCTCCCTCCCGTAATCACTCCCCGCTCCCTCCCGTAATCACTCCCTGCTCCCTCCCGTAATCACTCCCCGCTCCCTCCTGTAATCACTCCCCGCTCCCTCCCGTAATCACTCCCTGCTCCCTCCCGTAATCACTCCCCGCTCCCTCCTGTAATCACTCCCCGCTCCCTCCCGTAATCACTCCCTGCTCCCTCCCGTAATCACTACCCGCTCCCTCCTGTAATCACTCCCCGCTCCCTCCCGTATTCAATCCCCGTTCCCTCCTGTAATCACTCCCCGCTCCCTCCCGTAATCACTCCCCGCTCCCTCCCGTAATCACTCCCCGCTCCCTCCCGTAATCACTCCCCGCTCCCTCCTGTAATCACTCCCCGCTCCCTCCCGTAATCACTCCCCGCTCCCTCCTGTAATCACTCCCCGCTCCCTCCCGTAATCACTCCCTGCTCCCTCCCGTATTCACTCCGTACTCCCTCCCGTAATCACTCCCTGCTCCCTCCCGTAATCACTCCCCGCTCCCTCCCGTAATCACTCCCCGCTCCCTCCTGTAATCACTCCCTGCTCCCTCCCGTAATCACTCCCCGCTCCCTCCCGTAATCACTCCCTGCTCCCTCCTGTAATCACTCCCCGCTCCCTCCTGTAATCACTCCCTGCTCCCTCCCGTAATCACTCCCTGCTCCCTCCCGTAATCACTCCCTGCTCCCTCCCGTAATCACTCCCTGCTCCCTCCCGTAATCACTCCCTGCTCCCTCCTGTAATCACTCCCTGCTCCCTCCCGTAATCACTCCCCGCTCCCTCCCGTAATCACTCCCCGCTCCCTCTCGTAATCACTCCCCGCTCCCTCTCGTAATCACTCCCCGCTCCCTCCCGTAATCACTCCCCGCTCCCTCCTGTAATCACTCCCCGCTCCCTCCTGTAATCACTCCCTGCTCCCTCCCGTAATCACTCCCTGCTCCCTCCCGTAATCACTCCCCGCTCCCTCCCGTAATCACTCCCCGCTCCCTCCCGTAATCACTCCCCGCTCCCTCCCGTAATCACTCCCGGCTCCCTCCCGTAATCACTCCCTGCTCCCTCCCGTAATCACTCCCCGCTCCCTCCCATAATCACTCCCTGCTCCCTCCCGTAATCACTCCCCGCTCCCTCCTGTAATCACTCCCCGCTCCCTCCCGTAATCACTCCCTGCTCCCTCCTGTAATCACTCCCCGCTCCCTCCCGTAATCACTCCCCACTCCCTCCCGTAATCACTCCCCGCTCCCTCCCGTAATCACTCCCCGCTCCCTCCCGTAATCACTCCCCGCTCCCTCCCGTAATCACTCCCTGCTCCCTCCCGTAATCACTCCCCGCTCCCTCCCGTAATCACTCCCCGCTCCCTCCCGTAATCACTCCCTGCTCCCTCCTGTAATCACTCCCTGCTCCCTCCCGTAATCACTCCCCGCTCCCTCCCGTAATCACTCCCTGCTCCCTCCCGTAATCACTCCCTGCTCCCTCCCGTAATCACTACCCGCTCCCTCCCGTAATCACTCCCTGCTCCCTCCCGTAATCACTCCCTGCTCCCTCCTGTAATCACTCCCCGCTCCCTCCCGTAATCACTCCCCGCTCCCTCCCGTAATCACTCCCCGCTCCCTCCCGTAATCACTCCCCGCTCCCTCCCGTAATCACTCCCCGCTCCCTCCCGTAATCACTCCCCGCTCCCTCCCGTAATCACTCCCCGCTCCCTCCCGTAATCACTCCCCGCTCCCTCCCGTAATCACTCCCTGCTCCCTCCCGTAATCACTCCCCGCTCCCTCCCGTAATCACTCCCTGCTCCCTCCCGTAATCACTCCCTGCTCCCTCCCGTAATCACTCCCTGCTCCCTCCTGTAATCACTCCCCGCTCCCTCCTGTAATCACTCCCTGCTCCCTCCTGTAATCACTCCCCGCTCCCTCCCGTAATCACTCCCCGCTCCCTCCCGTAATCACTCCCCGCTCCCTCCCGTAATCACTCCCCGCTCCCTCCTGTAATCACTCCCTGCTCCCTCCCGTAATCACTCCCCGCTCCCTCCTGTAATCACTCCCCGCTCCCTCCCGTAATCACTCCCTGCTCCCTCCCGTAATCACTCCCCGCTCCCTCCTGTAATCACTCCCCGCTCCCTCCCGTAATCACTCCCTGCTCCCTCCCGTAATCACTACCCGCTCCCTCCTGTAATCACTCCCCGCTCCCTCCCGTATTCAATCCCCGTTCCCTCCTGTAATCACTCCCCGCTCCCTCCCGTAATCACTCCCCGCTCCCTCCCGTAATCACTCCCCGCTCCCTCCCGTAATCACTCCCCGCTCCCTCCTGTAATCACTCCCCGCTCCCTCCCGTAATCACTCCCCGCTCCCTCCTGTAATCACTCCCCGCTCCCTCCCGTAATCACTCCCTGCTCCCT
>NC_141004.1:74241048-74261254 GCF_052327205.1 Somniosus microcephalus | reverse complement strand
TGATTACGGGAGGGAGCGGGGAGTGATTACGGGAGGGAGCGGGGAGTGATTACAGGAGGGAGCAGGGAGTGATTACAGGAGGGAGCAGGGAGTGATTACGGGAGGGAGCGGGGAGTGATTACAGGAGGGAGCAGGGAGTGATTACGGGAGGGAGCAGGGAGTGATTACAGGAGGGAGCAGGGAGTGATTACGGGAGGGAGCGGGGAGTGATTACGGGAGGGAGCGGGGAGTGATTACAGGAGGGAGCAGGGAGTGATTACGGGAGGGAGCAGGGAGTGATTACGGGAGGGAGCGGGGAGTGATTACGGGAGGGAGCAGGGAGTGATTACAGGAGGGAGCGGGGAGTGATTACAGGAGGGAGCGGGGAGTGATTACGGGAGGGAGCGGGGAGTGATTACGGGAGGGAGCAGGGAGTGATTACGGGAGGGAGCAGGGAGTGATTACGGGAGGGAGTGATTACGGGAGGGAGCGGGGAGTGATTACGGGAGGGAGCAGGGAGTGATTACGGGAGGGAGCGGGGAGTGATTACAGGAGGGAGCAGGGAGTGATTACGGGAGGGAGCAGGGAGTGATTACAGGAGGGAGCAGGGAGTGATTACGGGAGGGAGCAGGGAGTGATTACGGGAGGGAGCGGGGAGTGATTACGGGAGGGAGCGGGGAGTGATTACGGGAGGGAGCAGGGAGTGATTACGGGAGGGAGCGGGGAGTGATTACGGGAGGGAGCAGGGAGTGATTACGGGAGGGAGCAGGGAGTGATTACAGGAGGGAGCAGGGAGTGATTACGGGAGGGAGCGGGGAGTGATTACGGGAGAGAGCGGGGAGTGATTACAGGAGGGAGCGGGGAGTGATTACAGGAGGGAGCGGGGAGTGATTACGGGAGGGAGCGGGGAGTGATTACGGGAGGGAGCAGGGAGTGATTACGGGGACGGGGAGCGGGGAGTGATTACGGGAGGGAGCGGGGAGTGATTACGGGAGGGAGCGGGAGTGATTACAGGAGGGAGCGGGGAGTGATTACGGGAGGGAGCGGGGAGTGATTACAGGAGGGAGCGGGGAGTGATTACGGGAGGGAGCGGGGAGTGATTACGGGAGGGAGCAGGGAGTGATTACAGGAGGGAGCGGGGAGTGATTACGGAGGGAGCGGGAGTGATTACGGAGGGAGCGGGAGTGATTACAGGAGGGAGCGGGGAGTGATTACGGGAGGGAGCGGGGAGTGATTACAGGAGGGAGCAGGGAGTGATTACGGGAGGGAGCGGGGAGTGATTACGGGAGGGAGCGGGGAGTGATTACAGGGAGGGAGCGGGGAGTGATTACGGGAGGGAGCGGGGAGTGATTACGGGAGGGAGCGGGGAGTGATTACGGGAGGGAGCGGGGAGTGATTACGGGAGGGAGCAGGGAGTGATTACGGGAGGGAGCGGGAGAGTGATTACAGGAGGGAGCGGGGAGTGATTACGGGAGGGAGCGGAGAGTGATTACAGGAGGGAGCGGGGAGTGATTACGGGAGGGAGCAGGGAGTGATTACGGGAGGGAGCGGGGAGTGATTACAGGAGGGAGCGGGGAGTGATTACAGGGAGGGAGCGGGGAGTGATTACGGAGGGAGCGGGGAGTGATTACGGGAGGGAGCGGGGAGTGATTACAGGAGGGAGCGGGGAGTGATTACGGGAGGGAGCGGGGAGTGATTACGGGAGGGAGCGGGGAGTGATTACGGGAGGGAGCGGGGAGTGATTACGGGAGGGAGCGGGGAGTGATTACGGGAGGGAGCGGGAGTGATTACGGGAGGGAGCGGGGAGTGATTACGGGAGGGAGCGGGGAGTGATTACGGGAGGGAGCGGGGAGTGATTACGGGAGGGAGCAGGGGAGTGATTACGGGAGGGAGCGGGGAGTGATTACGGGAGGGAGCGGGGAGTGATTACAGGAGGGAGCGGGGAGTGATTACGGGAGGGAGCAGGGAGTGATTACAGGAGGGAGCGGGGAGTGATTACGGGAGGGAGCAGGGAGTGATTACAGGAGGGAGCGGGGAGTGATTACAGGAGGGAGCAGGGAGTGATTACAGGAGGGAGCGGGGAGTGATTACAGGAGGGAGCAGGGAGTGATTACAGGAGGGAGCGGGGAGTGATTACGGGAGGGAGCGGGGAGTGATTACGGGAGAGAGCGGGGAGTGATTACAGGAGGGAGCAGGGAGTGATTACGGGAGGGAGCAGGGAGTGATTACGGGAGGGAGCAGGGAGTGATTACGGGAGGGAGCAGGGAGTGATTACAGGAGGGAGCAGGGAGTGATTACGGGAGGGAGCGGGGAGTGATTACAGGAGGGAGCGGGGAGTGATTACGGGAGGGAGCGGGGAGTGATTACAGGAGGGAGCAGGGAGTGATTACAGGAGGGAGCGGGGAGTGATTACGGGAGGGAGCGGGGAGTGATTACAGGAGGGAGCAGGGAGTGATTACGGGAGGGAGCGGGGAGTGATTACGGGAGGGAGCGGGGAGTGATTACGGGAGGGAGCGGGGAGTGATTACGGGAGGGAGCGGGGAGTGATTACGGGAGGGAGCAGGGAGTGATTACGGGAGGGAGTACGGAGTGATTACGGGAGGGAGCAGGGAGTGATTACGGGAGGGAGCGGGGAGTGATTACAGGAGGGAGCGGGGAGTGATTACGGGAGGGAGCGGGGAGTGATTACGGGAGGGAGCGGGGAGTGATTACGGGAGGGAGCGGGGAGTGATTACAGGAGGGAGCAGGGAGTGATTACAGGAGGGAGCAGGGAGTGATTACAGGAGGGAGCGGGGAGTGATTACGGGAGGGAGCGGGGAGTGATTACAGGAGGGAGCAGGGAGTGATTACAGGAGGGAGCGGGGAGTGATTACGGGAGGGAGCGGGGAGTGATTACAGGAGGGAGCGGGGAGTGATTACAGGAGGGAGCGGGGAGTGATTACGGGAGGGAGCGGAGGGAGTGATTACGGGAGGGAGCGGGGAGTGATTACGGGAGGGAGCGGGGAGTGATTACGGGAGGGAGCAGGGAGTGATTACGGGAGGGAGCGGGGAGTGATTACTGGAGGGAGCGGGGAGTGATTACGGGAGGGAGCAGGGAGTGATTACGGGAGGGAGCAGGGAGTGATTACGGAGGGAGCGGGGAGTGATTACAGGAGGGAGCGGGGAGTGATTACGGGAGGGAGCAGGGAGTGATTACTGGAGGGAGCAGGGAGTGATTACGGGAGGGAGCAGGGAGTGATTACGGGAGGGAGCAGGGAGTGATTACCGGAGGGAGCGGGGAGTGATTACAGGAGGGAGCGGGGAGTGATTACGGGAGGGAGCAGGGAGTGATTACTGGAGGGAGCAGGGAGTGATTACGGAGGGAGCGGAGGGAGCTGGGGTGATTACCGGAGGGAGCGGGGAGTGATTACAGGAGGGAGCGGGGAGTGATTACGGGAGGGAGCGGGGAGTGATTACTGGAGGGAGCAGGGAGTGATTACGGGAGGGAGCAGGGAGTGATTACCGGAGGGAGCGGGGAGTGATTACGGGAGGGAGCAGGGAGTGATTACGGGAGGGAGCGGGGAGTGATTACAGGAGGGAGCGGGGAGTGATTACAGGAGGGAGCAGGGAGTGATTACGGGAGGGAGCAGGGAGTGATTACGGGAGGGAGCAGGGAGTGATTACCGGAGGGAGCGGGGAGTGATTACGGGAGAGAGCGGGGAGTGATTACGGGAGGGAGCGGGGAGTGATTACGGGAGGGAGCAGGGAGTGATTACGGCAGGGAGCAGGGAGTGATTACAGGAGGGAGCGGGGAGTGATTACGGGAGGGAGCGGGGAGTGATTACAGGAGGGAGCAGGGAGTGATTACAGGAGGGAGCGGGGAGTGATTACGGGAGGGAGCGGGGAGTGATTACAGGAGGGAGCGGGGAGTGATTACAGGAGGGAGCGGGGAGTGATTACGGGAGGGAGCAGGGAGTGATTACGGGAGGGAGCGGGGAGTGATTACGGGAGGGAGCGGGGAGTGATTACGGGAGGGAGCAGGGAGTGATTACGGGAGGGAGCGGGGAGTGATTACTGGAGGGACCGGGGAGTGATTACGGGAGGGAGCAGGGAGTGATTACGGGAGGGAGCAGGGAGTGATTACCGGAGGGAGCGGGGAGTGATTACAGGAGGGAGCGGGGAGTGATTACGGGAGGGAGCAGGGAGTGATTACTGGAGGGAGCAGGGAGTGATTACGGGAGGGAGCAGGGAGTGATTACGGGAGGGAGCGGGGAGTGATTACAGGAGGGAGCGGGGAGTGATTACGGGAGGGAGCAGGGAGTGATTACTGGAGGGAGCAGGGAGTGATTACGGGAGGGAGCTGGGAGTGATTACCGGAGGGAGCGGGGAGTGATTACGGGAGGGAGCAGGGAGTGATTACGGGAGGGAGCAGGGAGTGATTACCGGAGGGAGCGGGGAGTGATTACGGGAGAGAGCGGGGAGTGATTACGGGAGGGAGCGGGGAGTGATTACGGGAGGGAGCAGGGAGTGATTACAGGAGGGAGCAGGGAGTGATTACGGCAGGGAGCAGGGAGTGATTACAGGAGGGAGCGGGGAGTGATTACGGGAGGGAGCGGGGAGTGATTACAGGAGGGAGCAGGGAGTGATTACGGGAGGGAGCGGGGAGTGATTACAGGAGGGAGCGGGGAGTGATTACAGGAGGGAGCAGGGAGTGATTACGGGAGGGAGCGGGGAGTGATTACAGGAGGGAGCAGGGAGTGATTACGGGAGGGAGCGGGGAGTGATTACAGGAGGGAGCGGGGAGTGATTACAGGAGGGAGCAGGGAGTGATTACGGGAGGGAGCGGGGAGTGATTACAGGAGGGAGCAGGGAGTGATTACGGGAGGGAGCAGGGAGTGATTACGGGAGGGAGCAGGGAGTGATTACAGGAGGGAGCGGGGAGTGATTACGGGAGGGAGCGTGGAGTGATTACAGGAGGGAGCAGGGAGTGATTACAGGAGGGAGCGGGGAGTGATTACGGGAGGGAGCGGGGAGTGATTACAGGAGGGAGCGGGGAGTGATTACGGGAGGGAGCGGGGAGTGATTACAGGAGGGAGCAGGGAGTGATTACAGGAGGGAGCGGGGAGTGATTACGGGAGGGAGCGGGGAGTGATTACAGGAGGGAGCAGGGAGTGATTACAGGAGGGAGCAGGGAGTGATTACGGGAGGGAGCGGGGAGTGATTACAGGAGGGAGCGGGGAGTGATTACGGGAGGGAGCGGGGAGTGATTACAGGAGGGAGCAGGGAGTGATTACAGGAGGGAGCGGGGAGTGATTACGGGAGGGAGCGGGGAGTGATTACAGGAGGGAGCAGGGAGTGATTACAGGAGGGAGCAGGGAGTGATTACGGGAGGGAGCGGGGAGTGATTACAGGAGGGAGCAGGGAGTGATTACGGGAGGGAGCAGGGAGTGATTACGGGAGGGAGCGGGGAGTGATTACCGGAGGGAGCGGGGAGTGATTACGGGAGGGAGCAGGGAGTGATTACGGGAGGGAGCGGGGAGTGATTACCGGAGGGAGCGGGGAGTGATTACGGGAGGGAGCAGGGAGTGATTACGGGAGGGAGCGGGGAGTGATTACCGGAGGGAGCGGGGAGTGATTACAGGAGGGAGCAGGGAGTGATTACGGGAGGGAGCGGGGAGTGATTACCGGATGGAGCGGGGAGTGATTACGGGAGGGAGCAGGGAGTGATTACAGGAGGGAGCAGGGAGTGATTACGGGAGGGAGCGGGGAGTGATTACCGGAGGGAGCGGGGAGTGATTACGGGAGGGAGCGGGGAGTGATTACGGGAGGGAGCAGGGAGTGATTACAGGAGGGAGCAGGGAGTGATTACGGGAGGGAGCGGGGAGTGATTACCGGAGGGAGCGGGGAGTGATTACAGGAGGGAGCAGGGAGTGATTACCGGAGGGAGCAGGGAGGGATTACGGGAGAGAGCGGGGAGTGATTACGGGAGGGAGCAGGGAGGGATTACAGGAGGGAGCAGGGAGTGATTACGGGAGGGAGCGGGGAGTGATTACGGGAGGGAGCAGGGAGTGATTACGGGAGGGAGCGGGGAGTGATTACGGGAGGGAGCAGGGAGTGATTACGGGAGGGAGCGGGGAGTGATTACTGGAGGGAGCAGGGAGTGATTACGGGAGGGAGCGGGGAGTGATTACAGGAGGGAGCAGGGAGTGATTACGGGAGGGAGCAGGGAGTGATTACGGGAGGGAGCAGGGAGTGATTACAGGAGGGAGCAGGGAGTGATTACGGGAGGGAGCGGGGAGTGATTACGGGAGGGAGCGGGGAGTGATTACGGGAGGGAGCGGGGAGTGATTACAGGAGGGAGCGGGGAGTGATTACAGGAGGGAGCTGGGAGTGATTACAGGAGGGAGCAGGGAGTGATTACGGGAGGGAGCGGGGAGTGATTACAGGAGGGAGCGGGGAGTGATTACAGGAGGGAGCAGGGAGTGATTACGGGAGGGAGCAGGGAGTGATTACGGGAGGGAGCAGGGAGTGATTACCGGAGGGAGCGGGGAGTGATTACGGGAGAGAGCGGGGAGTGATTACGGGAGGGAGCGGGGAGTGATTACGGGAGGGAGCAGGGAGTGATTACGGGAGGGAGCAGGGAGTGATTACAGGAGGGAGCGGGGAGTGATTACGGGAGGGAGCGGGGAGTGATTACGGGAGGGAGCAGGGAGTGATTACAGGAGGGAGCGGGGAGTGATTACGGGAGGGAGCGGGGAGTGATTACGGGAGGGAGCGGGGAGTGATTACAGGAGGGAGCGGGGAGTGATTACGGGAGGGAGCGGGGAGTGATTACGGGAGGGAGCGGGGAGTGATTACGGGAGGGAGCAGGGAGTGATTACGGGAGGGAGCAGGGAGTGATTACAGGAGGGAGCAGGGAGTGATTACGGGAGGGAGCGGGGAGTGATTACAGGAGGGAGCAGGGAGTGATTACGGGAGGGAGCGGGGAGTGATTACGGGAGGGAGCAGGGAGTGATTACGGGAGGGAGCAGGGAGTGATTACGGGAGGGAGCAGGGAGTGATTACAGGAGGGAGCGGGGAGTGATTACGGGAGGGAGCGGGGAGTGATTACAGGAGGGAGCAGGGAGTGATTACAGGAGGGAGCGGGGAGTGATTACGGGAGGGAGCGGGGAGTGATTACAGGAGGGAGCGGGGAGTGATTACGGGAGGGAGCGGGGAGTGATTACAGGAGGGAGCAGGGAGTGATTACAGGAGGGAGCGGGGAGTGATTACGGGAGGGAGCGGGGAGTGATTACAGGAGGGAGCAGGGAGTGATTACAGGAGGGAGCAGGGAGTGATTACGGGAGGGAGCGGGGAGTGATTACGGGAGGGAGCAGGGAGTGATTACAGGAGGGAGCGGGGAGTGATTACGGGAGGGAGCGGGGAGTGATTACAGGAGGGAGCAGGGAGTGATTACAGGAGGGAGCGGGGAGTGATTACGGGAGGGAGCGGGGAGTGATTACAGGAGGGAGCAGGGAGTGATTACAGGAGGGAGCAGGGAGTGATTACGGGAGGGAGCGGGGAGTGATTACCGGAGGGAGCAGGGAGTGATTACGGGAGGGAGCAGGGAGTGATTACGGGAGGGAGCGGGGAGTGATTACCGGAGGGAGCGGGGAGTGATTACGGGAGGGAGCAGGGAGTGATTACGGGAGGGAGCGGGGAGTGATTACGGGAGGGAGCGGGGAGTGATTACGGGAGGGAGCAGGGAGTGATTACGGGAGGGAGCGGGGAGTGATTACCGGAGGGAGCGGGGAGTGATTACAGGAGGGAGCAGGGAGTGATTACGGGAGGGAGCGGGGAGTGATTACCGGAGGGAGCGGGGAGTGATTACGGGAGGGAGCAGGGAGTGATTACAGGAGGGAGCAGGGAGTGATTACGGGAGGGAGCGGGGAGTGATTACCGGAGGGAGCGGGGAGTGATTACGGGAGGGAGCGGGGAGTGATTACGGGAGGGAGCAGGGAGTGATTACAGGAGGGAGCAGGGAGTGATTACGGGAGGGAGCGGGGAGTGATTACCGGAGGGAGCGGGGAGTGATTACAGGAGGGAGCAGGGAGTGATTACCGGAGGGAGCAGGGAGGGATTATGGGAGAGAGCGGGGAGTGATTACGGGAGGGAGCAGGGAGGGATTACAGGAGGGAGCAGGGAGTGATTACGGGAGGGAGCGGGGAGTGATTACGGGAGGGAGCAGGGAGTGATTACGGGAGGGAGCGGGGAGTGATTACGGGAGGGAGCAGGGAGTGATTACGGGAGGGAGCGGGGAGTGATTACAGGAGGGAGCAGGGAGTGATTACGGGAGGGAGCGGGGAGTGATTACAGGAGGGAGCAGGGAGTGATTACAGGAGGGAGCAGGGAGTGATTACGGGAGGGAGCGGGGAGTGATTACAGGAGGGAGCGGGGAGTGATTACGGGAGGGAGCGGGGAGTGATTACAGGAGGGAGCAGGGAGTGATTACAGGAGGGAGCAGGGAGTGATTACGGGAGGGAGCAGGGAGTGATTACAGGAGGGAGCAGGGAGTGATTACGGGAGGGAGCGGGGAGTGATTACCGGAGGGAGCGGGGAGTGATTACAGGAGGGAGCAGGGAGTGATTACCGGAGGGAGCAGGGAGGGATTATGGGAGAGAGCGGGGAGTGATTACGGGAGGGAGCAGGGAGGGATTACAGGAGGGAGCAGGGAGTGATTACGGGAGGGAGCGGGGAGTGATTACGGGAGGGAGCAGGGAGTGATTACGGGAGGGAGCGGGGAGTGATTACGGGAGGGAGCAGGGAGTGATTACGGGAGGGAGCGGGGAGTGATTACAGGAGGGAGCAGGGAGTGATTACGGGAGGGAGCGGGGAGTGATTACAGGAGGGAGCAGGGAGTGATTACGGGAGGGAGCAGGGAGTGATTACGGGAGGGAGCAGGGAGTGATTACAGGAGGGAGCAGGGAGTGATTACGGGAGGGAGCGGGGAGTGATTACAGGAGGGAGCGGGGAGTGATTACGGGAGGGAGCGGGGAGTGATTACAGGAGGGAGCAGGGAGTGATTACAGGAGGGAGCAGGGAGTGATTACAGGAGGGAGCGGGGAGTGATTACAGGAGGGAGCAGGGAGTGATTACAGGAGGGAGCAGGGAGTGATTACGGGAGGGAGCGGGGAGTGATTACGGGAGGGAGCGGGGAGTGATTACAGGAGGGAGCGGGGAGTGATTACAGGAGGGAGCGGGGAGTGATTACGGGAGGGAGCGGGGAGTGATTACAGGAGGGAGCAGGGAGTGATTACGGGAGGGAGTACGGAGTGATTACGGGAGGGAGCAGGGAGTGATTACGGGAGGGAGCGGGGAGTGATTACGGGAGGGAGCAGGGAGTGATTACAGGAGGGAGCGGGGAGTGATTACAGGAGGGAGCAGGGAGTGATTACAGGAGGGAGCGGGGAGTGATTACGGGAGGGAGCGGGGAGTGATTACAGGAGGGAGCAGGGAGTGATTACAGGAGGGAGCGGGGAGTGATTACGGGAGGGAGCGGGGAGTGATTACGGGAGGGAGCAGGGAGTGATTACAGGAGGGAGCGGGGAGTGATTACGGGAGGGAGCGGGGAGTGATTACGGGAGAGAGCAGGGAGTGATTACGGGAGGGAGCGGGGAGTGATTACAGGAGGGAGCAGGGAGTGATTACAGGAGGGAGCGGGGAGTGATTACGGGAGGGAGCGGGGAGTGATTACGGGAGAGAGCAGGGAGTGATTACAGGAGGGAGCGGGGAGTGATTACGGGAGGGAGCGGGGAGTGATTACGGGAGGGAGCGGGGAGTGATTACGGGAGAGAGCGGGGAGTGATTACGGGAGGGAGCGGGGAGTGATTACGGGAGGGAGCAGGGAGTGATTACGGGAGGGAGCGGGGAGTGATTACGGGAGGGAGCGGGGAGTGATTACGGGAGGGAGCGGGGAGTGATTACGGGAGAGAGCGGGGAGTGATTACAGGAGGGAGCAGGGAGTGAATACGGGAGGGAGCAGGGAGTGATTACGGGAGGGAGCGGGGAGTGATTACGGGAGGCAGCAGGGAGTGATTACGGGAGGGAGCGGGGAGTGATTACAGGAGGGAGCAGGGAGTGATTACGGGAGGGAGCGGGGAGTGATTACGGGAGAGAGCGGGGAGTGATTACGGGAGGGAGCGGGGAGTGATTACAGGAGGGAGC
The DNA here is from genome assembly GCF_052327205.1 of Somniosus microcephalus. NCBI lineage: Eukaryota > Metazoa > Chordata > Chondrichthyes > Squaliformes > Somniosidae > Somniosus > Somniosus microcephalus. The sequence continues at coordinate 74,251,093 of NC_141004.1, read as the reverse complement.
GGGGAGTGATTACAGGAGGGAGCAGGGAGTGATTACGGGAGGGAGCGGGGAGTGATTACAGGAGGGAGCAGGGAGTGAATACGGGAGGGAGCAGGGAGTGATTACAGGAGGGAGCGGGGAGTGATTACAGGAGGGAGCAGGGAGTGATTACGGGAGGGAGCAGGGAGTGATTACAGGAGGGAGCAGGGAGTGATTACGGGAGGGAGCGGGGAGTGATTACGGGAGGGAGCAGGGAGTGATTACGGGAGGGAGCGGGGAGTGATTACGGGAGGGAGCGGGGAGTGATTACGGGAGGGAGCGGGGAGTGATTACGGGAGAGAGCGGGGAGTGATTACAGGAGGGAGCAGGGAGTGAATACGGGAGGGAGCAGGGAGTGATTACGGGAGGGAGCGGGGAGTGATTACGGGAGGCAGCAGGGAGTGATTACGGGAGGGAGCGGGGAGTGATTACAGGAGGGAGCAGGGAGTGATTACGGGAGGGAGCGGGGAGTGATTACGGGAGAGAGCGGGGAGTGATTACGGGAGGGAGCGGGGAGTGATTACAGGAGGGAGCGGGGAGTGATTACAGGAGGGAGCAGGGAGTGATTACGGGAGGGAGCGGGGAGTGATTACAGGAGGGAGCAGGGAGTGAATACGGGAGGGAGCAGGGAGTGATTACAGGAGGGAGCGGGGAGTGATTACAGGAGGGAGCAGGGAGTGATTACAGGAGGGAGCAGGGAGTGATTACGGGAGGGAGCGGGGAGTGATTACGGGAGGGAGCAGGGAGTGATTACGGGAGGGAGCAGGGAGTGATTACGGGAGGGAGCGGGGAGTGATTACGGGAGGGAGCAGGGAGTGATTACGGGAGGGAGCAGGGAGTGATTACAGGAGGGAGCAGGGAGTGAATACGGGAGGGAGCGGGGAGTGATTACGGGAGGGAGCGGGGAGTGATTACGGGAGGGAGCAGGGAGTGATTACGGGAGGGAGCGGGGAGTGATTACGGGAGGGAGCTGGGAGTGATTACGGGAGGGAGCAGGGAGTGATTACGGGAGGGAGCGGGGAGTTATTACGGGAGGGAGCAGGGAGTGATTACGGGAGGGAGCAGGGAGTGATTACGGGAGGGAGCAGGGAGTGATTACGGGAGGGAGCGGGGAGTGATTACAGGAGGGAGCGGGGAGTGATTACGGGAGGGAGTACGGAGTGATTACGGGAGGGAGCGGGGAGTGATTACGGGAGGGAGCGGGGAGTGATTACGGGAGGGAGCGGGGAGTGATTACGGGAGGGAGCGGGGAGTGATTACGGGAGGGAGCAGGGAGTGATTACAGGAGGGAGCGGGGAGTGATTACAGGAGGGAGCGGGGAGTGATTACGGGAGGGAGCGGGGAGTGATTACGGGAGGGAGCAGGGAGTGATTACAGGAGGGAGCGGGGAGTGATTACGGGAGGGAGCGGGGAGTGATTACGGGAGGGAGCGGGGAGTGATTACAGGAGGGAGCGGGGAGTGATTACGGGAGGGAGCGGGGAGTGATTACGGGAGGGAGCGGGGAGTGATTACGGGAGGGAGCGGGGAGTGATTACAGGAGGGAGCGGGGATTGATTACGGGAGGGAGCGAGGAGTGATTACGGGAGGGAGCAGGGAGTGATTACAGGAGGGAGCAGGGAGTGATTACGGGAGGGAGCAGGGAGTGATTACGGGAGGGAGCAGGGAGTGATTACGGGAGGGAGCAGGGAGTGATTACTGGAGGGAGCAGGGAGTGATTACGGGAGGGAGCAGGGAGTGATTACAGGAGGGAGCGGGGAGTGATTACGGGAGGGAGCGGGGAGTGATTACGGGAGGGAGCGGGGAGTGATTACGGGAGGGAGCGGGGAGTGATTACGGGAGGGAGCGGGGAGTGATTACGGGAGGGAGCGGGGAGTGATTACGGGAGGGAGCGGGGAGTGATTACGGGAGGGAGCAGGGAGTGATTACGGGAGGGAGCAGGGAGTGATTACGGGAGGGAGCGGGGAGTGATTACAGGAGGGAGCGGGGAGGGAATACGGGAGGGAGCGGGGAGTGATTACGGGAGGGAGCGGGGAGTGATTACGGGAGGGAGCAGGGAGTGATTACGGGAGGGAGCGGGGAGTGATTACAGGAGGGAGCAGGGAGTGATTACAGGAGGGAGCAGGGAGGGAATACGGGAGGGAGCGGGGAGTGATTACGGGAGGGAGCGGGGAGTGATTATGGGAGGGAGCGGGGAGTGATTACGGGAGGGAGCGGGGAGTGATTACAGGAGGGAGCGGGGAGTGATTACGGGAGGGAGCGGGGAGTGATTACGGGAGGGAGCGGGGAGTGATTACGGGAGGGAGCGGGGAGTGATTACGGGAGGGAGCAGGGAGTGATTACGGGAGGGAGCAGGGAGTGATTACGGGAGGGAGCGGGGAGTGATTACGGGAGGGAGCAGGGAGTGATTACAGGAGGGAGCAGGGAGTGATTACGGGAGGGAGCGGGGAGTGATTACGGGAGGGAGCGGGGAGTGATTACGGGAGGGAGCGGGGAGTGATTACGGGAGGGAGCGGGGAGTGATTACGGGAGGGAGCAGGGAGTGATTACGGGAGGGAGCAGGGAGTGATTACAGGAGGGAGCAGGGAGTGATTACGGGAGGGAGCAGGGAGTGATTACGGGAGGGAGCGGGGAGTGATTACGGGAGGGAGCAGGGAGTGATTACGGGAGGGAGCGGGGAGTGATTACAGGATGGAGTGGGGAGAGATTACGGGAGGGAGCGGGGAGTGATTACGGGAGGGAGCGGGGAGTGATTACAGGAGGGAGCGGGGAGTGATTACGGGAGGGAGCGGGGAGTGATTACGGGAGGGAGCGGGGAGTGATTACGGGAGGGAGCGGGGAGTGATTACGGGAGGGAGCGGGGAGTGATTACGGGAGGGAGCGGGGAGTGATTACGGGAGGGAGCGGGGAGTGATTACGGGAGGGAGCGGGGAGTGAATACGGGAGGGAGCAGGGAGTGATTACAGGAGGGAGCGGGGAGTGATTACCGGAGGGAGCAGGGAGTGATTACGGGAGGGAGCGGGGAGTGATTACGGGAGGGAGCGGGGAGTGATTACGGGAGGGAGCGGGGAGTGATTACCGGAGGGAGCAGGGAGTGATTACGGGAGGGAGCGGGGAGTGATTACGGGAGGGAGCAGGGAGTGATTACAGGAGGGAGCGGGGAGTGATTACGGGAGGGAGCGGGGAGTGATTACAGGAGGGAGCGGGGAGTGATTACGGGAGGGAGCGGGGAGTGATTACAGGAGGGAGCAGGGAGTGATTACAGGAGGGAGCAGGGAGTGATTACGGGAGGGAGCAGGGAGTGATTATAGGAGGGAGCAGGGAGTGATTACGGGAGGGAGCGGGGAGTGATTACCGGAGGGAGCGGGGAGTGATTACAGGAGGGAGCAGGGAGTGATTACCGGAGGGAGCAGGGAGGGATTATGGGAGAGAGCGGGGAGTGATTACGGGAGGAGGGAGTTACGATTACAGGAGGGAGAGGATACGAGGGAGCGGGAGTGATTACGGGAGGGAGCAGGGAGTGATTACGGGAGGGAGCGGGGAGTGATTACCGGAGGGAGCAGGGAGTGATTACGGGAGGGAGCGGGGAGTGATTACGGGAGGGAGCAGGGAGTGATTACAGGAGGGAGCGGGGAGTGATTACGGGAGGGAGCGGGGAGTGATTACAGGAGGGGAGCGGGGAGTGATTACGGGAGGGAGCGGGGGAGTGATTACAGGAGGGAGCAGGGAGTGATTACAGGAGGGAGCAGGGAGTGATTACGGGAGGGAGCAGGGAGTGATTATAGGAGGGAGCAGGGAGTGATTACGGGAGGGAGCGGGGAGTGATTACCGGAGGGAGCGGGGAGTGATTACAGGAGGGAGCAGGGAGTGATTACCGGAGGGAGCAGGGAGGGATTATGGGAGAGAGCGGGGAGTGATTACGGGAGGGAGCAGGGAGGGATTACAGGAGGGAGCAGGGAGTGATTACGGGAGGGAGCGGGGAGTGATTACGGGAGGGAGCAGGGAGTGATTACGGGAGGGAGCGGGGAGTGATTACGGGAGGGAGCGGGGAGTGATTACGGGAGGGAGCGGGGAGTGATTACAGGAGGGAGCAGGGAGTGATTACGGGAGGGAGCGGGGAGTGATTACAGGAGGGAGCAGGGAGTGATTACGGGAGGGAGCAGGGAGTGATTACGGGAGGGAGCAGGGAGTGATTACAGGAGGGAGCAGGGGAGTGATTACGGGAGGGAGCGGGGAGTGATTACAGGAGGGAGCGGGGAGTGATTACGGGAGGGAGCGGGGAGTGATTACAGGAGGGAGCAGGGAGTGAGTGATTACAGGAGGGAGCAGGGAGTGATTACAGGAGGGAGCGGGAGTGATTACAGGAGGGAGCAGGGGAGTGATTACAGGAGGGAGCAGGGAGTGATTACAGGAGGGAGCGGGGAGTGATTACGGGAGGGAGCGGGGAGTGATTACAGGAGGGAGCGGGAGTGATTACGGATAGGAGGGAGCGGGAGTGATTACGGGAGGGAGCGGGAGTGATTACAGGAGGGAGCAGCGGAGTGATTACGGGAGGAGTACGGAGTGATTACGGGAGGGAGCAGGGGAGTGATTACGGGAGGGAGCGGGGAGTGATTACGGGAGGGAGCAGGGAGTGATTACAGGAGGGAGCGGGAGTGATTACAGGAGGGAGCAGGGAGTGATTACAGGAGGGAGCGGGGAGTGATTACGGGAGGGAGCGGGGAGTGATTACAGGAGGGAGCAGGGAGTGATTACAGGAGGGAGCGGGGAGTGATTACGGGAGGGAGCGGGGAGTGATTACGGGAGGGAGCAGGGAGTGATTACAGGAGGGAGCGGGGAGTGATTACGGGAGGGAGCGGGGAGTGATTACGGGAGAGAGCAGGGAGTGATTACGGGAGGGAGCGGGGAGTGATTACAGGAGGGAGCAGGGAGTGATTACGGGAGGGAGTACGGGAGTGATTACGGGAGGGAGCAGGGAGTGATTAAGGGAGGGAGCAGGGAGTGATTACGGGAGGGAGCGGGGAGTGATTACGGGAGAGAGCAGGGAGTGATTACAGGAGGGAGCAGGGAGTGATTACAGGAGGGAGCGGGGAGTGATTACGGGAGGGAGCGGGGAGTGATTACGGGAGAGAGCAGGGAGTGATTACAGGAGGGAGCGGGGAGTGATTACGGGAGGGAGCGGGGAGTGATTACGGGAGGGAGCGGGGAGTGATTACGGGAGGGAGCGGGGAGTGATTACGGGAGGGAGCGGGGAGTGATTACGGGAGGGAGCGGGGAGTGATTACGGGAGGGAGCGGGGAGTGATTACGGGAGGGAGCGGGGAGTGATTACGGGAGAGAGCGGGGAGTGATTACAGGAGGGAGCAGGGAGTGAATACGGGAGGGAGCAGGGAGTGATTACGGGAGGGAGCGGGGAGTGATTACGGGAGGGCAGCAGGGAGTGATTACGGGAGGGAGCGGGGAGTGATTACAGGAGGGAGCAGGGAGTGATTACGGGAGGGAGCGGGGAGTGATTACGGGAGAGAGCGGGGAGTGATTACGGGAGGGAGCGGGGAGTGATTACAGGAGGGAGCGGGGAGTGATTACAGGAGGGAGCAGGGAGTGATTACGGGAGGGAGCGGGGAGTGATTACAGGAGGGAGCAGGGAGTGAATACGGGAGGGAGCAGGGAGTGATTACAGGAGGGAGCGGGGAGTGATTACAGGAGGGAGCAGGGAGTGATTACAGGAGGGAGCGGGGAGTGATTACAGGAGGGAGCAGGGAGTGATTACGGGAGGGAGCAGGGAGTGATTACAGGAGGGAGCAGGGAGTGATTACGGGAGGGAGCAGGGAGTGATTACGGGAGGGAGCAGGGAGTGATTACAGGAGGGAGCGGGGAGTGATTACAGGAGGGAGCAGGGAGTGATTACAGGAGGGAGCGGGGAGTGATTACAGGAGGGAGCAGGGAGTGATTACGGGAGGGAGCAGGGAGTGATTACAGGAGGGAGCAGGGAGTGATTACGGGAGGGAGCAGGGAGTGATTACGGGAGGGAGCAGGGAGTGATTACGGGAGGGAGCAGGGAGTGATTACGGGAGGGAGCGGGGAGTGATTACGGGAGGGAGCAGGGAGTGATTACGGGAGGGAGCAGGGAGTGATTACAGGAGGGAGCAGGGAGTGAATACGGGAGGGAGCGGGGAGTGATTACGGGAGGGAGCGGGGAGTGATTACGGGAGGGAGCAGGGAGTGATTACGGGAGGGAGCAGGGAGTGATTACGGGAGGGAGCGGGGAGTGATTACGGGAGGGAGCTGGGAGTGATTACGGGAGGGAGCAGGGAGTGATTACGGGAGGGAGCGGGGAGTGATTACGGGAGGGAGCGGGGAGTGATTACGGGAGGGAGCAGGGAGTGATTACGGGAGGGAGCAGGGAGTGATTACAGGAGGGAGCAGGGAGTGAATACGGGAGGGAGCGGGGAGTGATTACGGGAGGGAGCGGGGAGTGATTACGGGAGGGAGCAGGGAGTGATTACGGGAGGGAGCAGGGAGTGATTACGGGAGGGAGCGGGGAGTGATTACGGGAGGGAGCTGGGAGTGATTACGGGAGGGAGCAGGGAGTGATTACGGGAGGGAGCGGGGAGTTATTACGGGAGGGAGCAGGGAGTGATTACGGGAGGGAGCAGGGAGTGATTACGGGAGGGAGCAGGGAGTGATTACGGGAGGGAGCGGGGAGTGATTACAGGAGGGAGCGGGGAGTGATTACGGGAGGGAGTACGGAGTGATTACAGGAGGGAGCGGGGAGTGATTACAGGAGGGAGCATGAGTGATTACGGGAGGGAGCAGGGAGTGATTACGGGAGGGAGCGGGGAGTGATTACGGGAGGGAGCGGGGAGTGATTACGGGAGGGAGCGGGGAGTGATTACGGGAGGGAGCGGGAGTGATTACGGGAGGGAGCGGGGAGTGATTACAGGGAGGGAGCGGGGAGTGATTACAGGAGGGAGCGGGGAGTGATTACGGAGGGAGCGGGAGTTACGGAGGGAGCGGGGAGTGATTACGGGAGGGAGCGGGGAGTGATTACGGGAGGGAGCAGGGAGTGATTACAGGAGGGAGCAGGGAGTGATTACAGGAGGGAGCAGGGAGTGATTACGGGAGGGAGCAGGGAGTGATTACGGGAGGGAGCAGGGAGTGATTACAGGAGGGAGCGGGGAGTGATTACGGGAGGGAGCGGGGAGTGATTACAGGAGGGAGCAGGGAGTGATTACGGGAGGGAGCAGTGAGTGATTACGGGAGGGAGCGGGGGAGTGATTACAGGAGGGAGCGGGGAGTGATTACGGGAGGGAGCGGGGAGTGATTACGGGAGGGAGCGGGGAGTGATTACGGGAGGGAGCGGGGAGTGATTACGGGAGGGAGCGGGGAGTGATTACGGGAGGGAGCGGGGAGTGATTACGGGAGGGAGCGGGGAGTGATTACAGGAGGGAGCGGGGAGTGATTACAGGAGGGAGCTGGGAGTGATTACAGGAGGGAGTACGGAGTGATTACGGGAGGGAGCGGGGAGTGATTACGGGAGGGAGCGGGGAGTGATTACAGGAGGGAGCGGGGAGTGATTACAGGAGGGAGCAGGGAGTGATTACAGGAGGGAGCAGGGAGTGATTACGGGAGGGAGCGGGGAGTGATTACAGGAGGGAGCGGGGAGTGATTACAGGAGGGAGCGGGGAGTGATTACGGGAGGGAGCGGGGAGTGATTACGGGAGGGAGCAGGGAGTGATTACGGGAGGGAGCGGGGAGTGATTACGGGAGGGAGCAGGGAGTGATTACAGGAGGGAGCGGGGAGTGATTACGGGAGGGAGCAGGGAGTGATTACAGGAGGGAGCGGGGAGTGATTACAGGAGGGAGCGGGGAGTGATTACGGGAGGGAGCAGGGAGTGATTACGGGAGGGAGCGGGTAGTGATTACGGGAGGGAGCAGGGAGTGATTACGGGAGGGAGCGGGGAGTGATTACGGGAGGGAGCGGGGAGTGATTACGGGAGGGAGCGGGGGAGTGATTACGGGAGGGAGCAGGGAGTGATTACGGGAGGGAGCGGGGAGTGATTACGGGAGGGAGCGGGGAGTGATTACGGGAGGGAGCGGGGAGTGATTACGGGAGGGAGCAGGGAGTGATTACGGGAGGGAGCGGGTAGTGATTACGGGAGGGAGCGGGGAGTGATTACGGGAGGGAGCAGGGAGTGATTACGGGAGGGAGCAGGGAGTGATTACAGGAGGGAGCGGGGAGTGATTACGGGAGGGAGCGGGGAGTGATTACGGGAGGGAGCAGGGAGTGATTACGGGAGGGAGCGGGGAGTGATTACAGGAGGGAGCAGGGAGTGATTCCGGGAGGGAGCAGGGAGTGATTACGGGAGGGAGCGGGTAGTGATTACGGGAGGGAGCAGGGAGTGATTACGGGAGGGAGCAGGGAGTGATTACGGGAGGGAGCAGGGAGTGATTACGGGAGGGAGCAGGGAGTGATTACGGGAGGGAGCAGGGAGTGATTACGGGAGGGAGCAGGGAGTGATTACAGGAGGGAGCGGGGAGTGATTACGGGAGGGAGCGGGGAGTGATTACGGGAGGGAGCAGGGAGTGATTACGGGAGGGAGCGGGTAGTGATTACGGGAGGGAGCAGGGAGTGATTACGGGAGGGAGCAGGGAGTGATTACGGGAGGGAGCGGGGAGTGATTACGGGAGGGAGCAGGGAGTGATTACGGGAGGGAGCGGGGAGTGATTACGGGAGGGAGCCGGGAGTGATTACAGGAGGGAGCAGGGAGTGATTACGGGAGGGAGCAGGGAGTGATTACGGGAGGGAGCAGGGAGTGATTACGGGAGGGAGCGGGGAGTGATTACAGGAGGGAGCGGGGAGTGATTACGGGAGGGAGCAGGGAGTGATTACGGGAGGGTGCAGGGAGTGATTACAGGAGGGAGCGGGGAGTGATTATGGGAGGGAGCGGGGAGTGATTACGGGAGGGAGCGGGGAGTGATTACGGGAGGGAGCGGGGAGTGATTACGGGAGGGAGCAGGGAGTGATTACGGGAGGGAGCAGGGAGTGATTACAGGAGGGAGCGGGGAGTGATTACGGGAGGGAGCGGGGAGTGATTACGGGAGGGAGCAGGGAGTGATTACGGGAGGGAGCGGGGAGTGATTACAGGAGGGAGCAGGGAGTGATTCCGGAGGGAGCAGGGAGTGATTACGGGAGGGAGCGGGTAGTGATTACGGGAGGGAGCAGGGAGTGATTACGGGAGGGAGCAGGGAGTGATTACGGGAGGGAGCAGGGAGTGATTACGGGAGGGAGCGGGGAGTGATTACAGGAGGAGCGGGGAGTGATTACGGGAGGGAGCGGGGAGTGATTACGGGAGGGAGCGGGAGTGATTACGGGAGGGAGCGGGTAGTGATTACGGGAGGGAGCAGGGAGTGATTACGGGAGGGAGCAGGGAGTGATTACGGGAGGGAGCGGGGAGTGATTACGGGAGGGAGCGGGGAGTGAATACGGGAGGGAGCAGGGAGTGAATACGGGAGGGAGCAGGGAGTGATTACGGGAGGGAGCAGGGAGTGATTACAGGAGGGAGCGGGGAGTGATTACAGGAGGGAGCAGGGAGTGATTACGGGAGGGAGCAGGGAGTGATTACGGGAGGGAGCAGGGAGTGATTACGGGAGGGAGCGGGGAGTGATTACAGGAGGGAGCAGGGAGTGATTACAGGAGGGAGCAGGGAGTGATTACAGGAGGGAGCAGGGAGTGATTACAGGAGGGAGCGAGGGAGTGATTACAGGAGGAGCAGGGAGTGATTACAGGAGGGAGCGGGGAGTGATTACAGGAGGGAGCGGGGAGTGATTACGGGAGGGAGCAGGGAGTGATTACAGGAGGGAGCGGGGAGTGATTACGGGAGGGAGCGGGGAGTGATTACGGGAGGGAGCAGGGAGTGATTACGGGAGGGAGCGGGGAGTGATTACGGGAGGGCAGCGGGGAGTGATTACAGGAGGGAGCGGGGGAGTGATTACAGGAGGGAGCAGGGAGTGATTACGGGAGGGAGCA
>NC_141004.1:74036804-74240548 GCF_052327205.1 Somniosus microcephalus | reverse complement strand
AAACTAAGAAAAGAATATATATAAACAATGCGAATGTATATTTATGCACTCGGGGATATACCTGTTTATACACTGTATGAATAGAACTGCGTTTATGTGGTAAACCATAAATGTATTTTGATGCTTTGGCAACATAAGATGTAACTTGTCATGCCAATAAAGCGATTTGAATTGTGAATTGTGAATTGGGATGAGTGGGGGGGAGAGAGGGAGGGGAGGAGGGGGGGGAGAGAGGGAGGGGGGGAGAGTGGGAGGGGAGGAGGGGGTTGGTAGAGGGAGGGGAGGAGGGGGGGAGAGAGGGAGGGGAGGAGGTGGGGAGAGAGGGAGGTGGGGGAGAGTGGGAGGGGAGGAGGGGGAGGGGGAGAGAGGGAGGGGAGAAGTGGGAGGGTGGAGAGAGGGAGGGAAGGCGGGGAGGGAGAGAGAGAGGGGTGGAGGGAGGGGGAGGAGAGCAGGGAGGGGGAGGGGGGAGAGGGGGGAGGAGGGAGGAAGGAGGGGGGAGAGGAGGGAGGGGGAGGTGGAGGGAGGGAGGAGGAGGAGGGAGGGGGAGGAGGGAGAGGGGGTGAGAGGGGGGGAGAAGGGAGGGGGAGAGAGGAGGGGGAGGGGGGAGAGGAGGGGGAGAGAGGAGGGGAGGGGGGATAGGAGGGGGAGAGAGGAGGCGGAGGGGGAGGAGGGAGGGGAGGGGGGAAGAGAGGGGGTGAGAGATGGGGTGAGAGAGGGCGGAGAGGAAGGAGAGGGGGAGGGAGCGGAGGGGAGGAGAGGGGGAGGGAAGGGGAGGGGGAGGGAAGGGGAGGAGGGGGGAGAGAGGGAGGAGAGGGGGAGGGAGGGGAGGAGAGAGGGGGGAGGTGAGGAGTGTGGAGGGGGGGAGGAGAGGAGGGAGGGCTGGAGGGAGTGGGAGAGGGGGGGAGGGGAGGAGAGGAGGGAGGGCTGGAGGGAGAGGAGGGAGGAGGGAGGGGGGAGAGGAGTGAGGAGGGAGGGGGAGGTGGAGGGAGGGAGGAGGAGGAGGGAAGGGGAGGAGGGAGGAGGAGGAGAGAGGAGGAGGGGAGGAGAGAGGAGGGGGAGGGGGGAGAGGAGGGGGAGAGAGGAGGGGGAGGGGGGAGAGGAGGGGGAGGAGAGGGGGGGGAGAGGAGGGGGAGGAGGGAGGGGTGGACGGAGGGGGGAAGAGAAGGGGGGAGAGAAGGGGGGAGCGAGGGAGGAGAGGAAGGAGAGGGGGAGGGAGCGGAGGGGAGGAGACGGGGAGGAGAGGAAGGAGAGGGGCAGGGAGCAGAGTGGAGGAGAGGGGGAGGGGAGGAGAGGGGGAGGGAGGGAAGGGGAGGAGTGGGGGAGAGAGGGGCAGGAGAGAGGGAGGGGAGGAGGAGGGAGGGGAGGGGAGAGAAGGAAGGGGAGGAGAGAGGGAGGGGAGGAGAGGGGGAGGGAGGGGAGGAGAGGGGGAGGGTAGGGGGAGTGAGGGAAGGGGAGGGGGGAGAGGGAGGAGAGGGAGAGGGGAGGGGAGGAGGGAGGGGAGGAGGAGGGAGGGGAGAGAAGGAAGGGGAGGAGAGAGGGAGGGGAGGAGAGAGGGAGGGGAGGAGAGAGGGAGGGAAGGGGAGGAGAGGGGGAGGGGAGGAGGGGAGGAGGAGGGAGGGGAGGAGAGAGGGAGGGGAGGAGGGGAGGAGGGGGGGGAGAGGGGGAGGGGAGGAGAGGGGCAGGGGAGGGGGGAGGAGGAAGAAGGGGAGGAGGAGGAAGTGGAGGAGGGGGGGAGAAGGGAGGGGGAGGAGGAGGGGGGAGAAGGGAGGGGGAGGAGGAGGGGGGAAAAGGGAGGGGGAGGAGGAGGGGGGGAGAAGGGAGGTGGGGAGAAGGGAGGGGGAGTGGGGGGAGAGGAGAGGGGAGGAGAGGGGAGGGGAGGAGAGGCGAGGGGAGGGGAGGAGAGGGGGAGGGGAGGGGAGGGGGGAGGGAGAGGGGGGAGGGGAGAGGATGGGAGGGAGAGGGGGTTGGAGAGGGGGTTGGATGGTGGGTGGGGAGGGGGGTAGAGGAGGGGGGAGGGAGAGGGTTTTGGGGGGTGGGTGGGTGGAGAGGGGGGAGGGGGAGGGAGGCAGGTGGGGGGGTGGCGAGAGGGTGGTGGGGAGAGGAGGGGGGGAGGGAGAGGGGGGTGGGCGGAGAGGAGGAGGGGGAGAGGAGGAGGGGGGAGAGGAGGAGGGGAGAGAGGAGGGGGAGATGAGGGGGGACAGGAGGGAGGAGGAGGGGGAGAGGAGGGAGGGGGGAGAGGAGGGAGGGGGAGAGGAGGGGGGAGGGGAGGAGAGGAGGGGGTGGGGATGAGAGGAGGGGGAGGGGATGTGAGGAGGGGGAGGGGGGAGAGAATGGGGAGAGGAGGGGGGAAAGGGGAGAGAGGAGGGGGGAAAGGGGGAGAGGAGGGGGGAAAGGGGGAGAGGAGGGGGGAAAGGGGGAGAGAGGAGGGAGGGGAGAGAGGAGGGAGAGGGGGGAAAGTGGGGAGGGGGGAGGAGGGAGGGGGAAAAGGGGGAGGAGGGAGGGGAAAGGGGGGGAGGGACGGGGAAAGGGGGGCGAGGAGGGAGGGGGAAGGGGGGAGAGGAGGGTGGGGGAAAGGGGGAGAGGAGGGAGGGGGAGAGGAGGGAGGGGGGAGGAGGAAGGGGGGAGGAGGAAAGGGGAGGGAGAGAAGGGAGGGGGAAAGGGGGGAGAGGAGGAAGGGGAAGAGGAGGGAGGGGAAAGGAGGGAGGGGAAAGGAGGGAGGGGGAAAGGGGGAGAGGAGGGAGGGGGAAGAGGGGGAAGGGGGAGAGGAGGGAGGGGGAAGGGGGGAGAGGAGGGAGTGGGAAAGGGGGGAAGGGGGGAGAGGAGGGAGTGGGAAAGGGGGGAAAGGGGGAGAGGAGGGAGGGGGAGAGGAGGGAGTGGGAAAGGGGGCAAAGGGGGAGAGGCGGGAGGGGGAAAGGGGGGAGAGGAGGGAGGGGAAGAGGGGGGTAGGGGGGGAGAGGAGGAAGGGGGTAGGGCGGGAGAGGAGGGAGGGGAAAGGGGGGAGAGGAGGGAGGGGGATGGGGAAGGGGGGAGAGGAGGGAGGGTGAAAGGGGGAGAGGAGGGAGGGCGAAAGGGGGAGAGGAGGGAGGGGGAAAGGGGGGAGAGGAGGGAGGGGGAAAGGGTGGAGAGGAGGGCCCCGGGTGGGGGGGGTAAGAGGGTGAAAGCGGGGAAGGGGGGAAAGGGGAGAGGAGGGAGGGGGAAAGGGGGGTGAGGAGGGAGGGGGAAAGGGGGGGAGAGGTGGGAGGGGGAAAGCGGGGAGAGGAGGGAGGGGGAAAGGGGGGAGAGGAGGGAGGGGGAAAGGGGGGAGAGGAGGGCACCGGATGGGGGGGAAAGGGGGAAGGGGGGAAAGGGGAGAGGAGGGAGGGGGAAAGGGGGGAAAGGGGGGAGAGGAGGGAGGGGGAAAGGGGGGAGAGGAGGGAGGGGGAAAGGGGGGAGACGGGGGAGGGGGAAAGGGGAAGAGGAGGGAGGGGGAAAGGGGGGAGAGGAGGGAGGGGAAAGGGGGGAGAGGAGGGAGGGGGAAGGGGGAAGGGGGAGAGGAGGGAGGGGAAAGGGGGGGAGAGGAGGGAAGGGAAAGGGGGAGAGGCAGGAAAGGGGAGGAGGGAGGTGGAAGGGGGAGGAGGGAGGGGGAAGGGGAGAGAAGAGTGGAGGGAGGGGGAAGAGGGGAGGTGGGTGGGGAGGAGGAGGGGGAAAGTGAAGTGGAGATGAGGGGGAAGAAGTGGGGAAGAGAGGGGGAGGAGAGGGGGAAGAGGAGGGGAGGGAGGGGGGAGAGAGGGAGGGGGAGACCGAGGGAGGGGGGAGATGAGGGAGGGGAAGGGGAGGGGGAAGGGGAGGAAAGGTGGAAGCGGAGGGGAAGGAGGGAGGGAAGGGGAGGAGGGGAGTGGGGCAGCGGGGTAAATGGAGGAAGGGGAAAGTGAAGGGGGGAATGGGAAGGGGAAGGGGGAATGGGAAGGGGGGAAGGGGGCAAGGGGGAAGGGGGAAGAGGAATGGGGAAGGGGAAGGGGGAATGGGAAGGCGGGGAAGGGGAAGCGGGAATGGGAAGGGGGGAAGGCGAAAGGGGAATGGGAAGGGGGGAAGGGGGAATGGGAAGAGGAAAGGGAGGGAATGGGAAGAAGGGGAAGGGAAGGGGAGTGGGAGGAGGGGGGGAGGGACTGCTCACTATGATCCTCTCGTGATCAGATAACACAAGGACTGCACACTGTGGAGCTCTAGTGATCAGATAACACAAGGATTGCACACCATGGAGCTCTAGTGATCAGATAACACAACGACTGCACACTATGATCCTCTAGTGATCAGATAACACATGGATTGCACACCATGGAGCTCTAGTGATCCACACACACAATCAGTTACCCAGTAATTATAGATTCAGTCGCTCACACTGTATTAGTGCAATACCACCTGCTACCCCCAGGGTGCCCAGTTGATGGGTAATAGTACCAGAGGACAGTGGGTCAGGAAGAGCCCCATCCTCTCTCCTCTCCATCCTGGCCTGTTGTCTCCAGCTATGACTCGCAGTGAGAGTACAGGCCTGCATTCCATACCTGGATGTGTTGAATAATGTCGCGGAAGGGCTGGCACTTCTGTAACAAGGTGTCCAGTAGGTCCATGGCTTTGTCAAAATGTTTCACGTATTCCCCATACATCTTGAGGAATGGGGCAAGTTTGTGCATCACATCCCCGATCCTGGGATTAACATTCCTGAAAGGGAACAGCCGACAGCAGGTTGTCAGGTGTCAATGTCACAAGGTGGGGGACTTAACTCTCAGCCTCTACTATCTGAAGGATTCCTGGGAACAGTAACATTTACTGACCCGTAACCCAGGCAACGCTACTCCCCAGAGCCATGAGGCGCAGTGCGCATCTCCCTGCTCTGAAAACTCAGTCAAATGCAGGCAACTCCTTGCCACAGTGTCTCCTCATTTTGAAAGAGGCACATTGCTTTCATAGACAACATACTGTCCAATCCCTTCCATGGATTGACAATAATGTGCCAAATCTACAAAACCGATAACTCTCAGATAGTGAACAGAGTTCCCAGGAATCTGCTCCAGTTCCAGTCCCCATTACCCAGGAATCTGCTCCAGTTCCAGTCCCCATTACCCAGGAATCTGCTCCAGTTCCAGTCCCCATTACCCAGGAATCTGCTCCAGTTCCAGTCCCCATTACCCAGGAATCTGCTCCAGTTCTAGTCCCCATTACCCAGGAATCTGCTCCAGTTCCAGTCCCCATTACCCAGGAATCTGCTCCAGTTCCAGTCCCCATTACCCAGGAATCTGCTCCAGTTCCAGTCCCCATTACCCAGGAATCTGCTCCAGTTCCAGTCCCCATTACCCAGGAATCTGCTCCAGTTCCAGTCCCCATTATCCAGGAATCTGCTCCAGTTCCAGTCCCCATTATCCAGGAATCTGCTCCAGTTCCAGTCCCCATTACCCAGGAATCTGCTCCAGTTCCAGTCCCCATTACCCAGGAATCTGCTCCAGTTCCAGTCCCCATTACCCAGGAATCTGCTCCAGTTCCAGTCCCCATTACCCAGGAATCTGCTCCAGTTCCAGTCCCCATTACCCAGGAATCTGCTCCAGTTCCAGTCCCCATTACCCAGGAATCTGCTCCAGTTCCTGTCCCTATTACCCAGGAATCTGCTCCAGTTCCTGTCCCTATTACCCAGGAATCTGCTCCAGTTCCAGTCCCCATTACCCAGGAATCTGCTCCAGTTCCTGTCCCCATTACCCAGGAATCTGCTCCAGTTCCAGTCCCTATTACCCAGGAATCTGCTCCAGTTCCAGTCCCCATTACCCAGGAATCTGCTCCAGTTCCAGTCCCCATTACCCAGGAATCTGCTCCAGTTCTAATCTCCATTATTCAGGAATCCTTCCCAATTCCTGAATAGATCACTGAACAGAGCCCATACCAGCACACACCAGTACACATCAGACCACTCCAGCACACACCAACACACACCAGTACACACAAACTCACACCAGCATATACACCATCCCACACCAACACACACCAGTCCACACCACACACCAGTGCACACACCAGTACACAGTAGTACACACCAGTACACAGTAGTACACACCAGCCCACACCTGCGCACACCAGTACAGACCAGTACACACCAGCAGACACGATAGACACCAGCCCTTACCATTCCTGCATGCGTTGCTGCAGCTCAGGGAGGAAGAACTGCTTGTGGAAGAGGTAAATGGAGGGAATGTTGGAAAAGATCTGCTTCACTACGTCTTCTGAGAATGAACTCCCACCGTTAGCTTCTTTCATGAGCTCCACATAGAAAACCTGCAGCAGAAGAGAGTACGATGCAGGTACCATCAGACAGAGGAGATCGGACGTACATCACTGGCAAGGAGGGAGAGGAACTGAGAGTGCAAAGAAAGAGGGCTTCTTGCAGACTCCACCACTTGTGACTCTACTTTAAAGGAGTGAATGTCCAGAGCTTCACAAAGGAGAACAGACACTGAGACCAGCTATAGGGGAGCTGAGCACAGGCGAGGGCAGGGATGTAGAGGGTGAGAGATTCACCTTGCTTGGGCTGAAACATCACTGAGCTGCTGGGAGTGTGCTGGGACGAGTTCTCACTGAGATATCACTGGGCTGCTGGGAGTGCTGGGACTAGTGCTGCCGTAATCACAGAGCTGCTGGTAGTGTGATGAGATTAATCCTTACTCAAATACAGATCTGCTGGGATTGCGCTGGGACCAGTGCTGGAGTAATCACAGAGATGTTGGAAGTGTGATGGGATTACATAGAATTATAGAAAAATTTACAGCCCAGAAACAAACTATTCGGCCCAACTAGTCTATGCTGCTTATGCTTCACATGAGCCTCCTGCCACCCTACTTCATCGATCCCTATCAGCATATCCTTCTATTCCTTTCCCTCTCATGTACTTATCTAGCTTCCACTTAAATGCATCTATGCTACTTGTCTCAACTACTTCATGGGGTAGTGAGTTCCACATTCTCACCACTCTGGGTAAAGATTTATCCTCACTCAAATTCATAGCTGCTGGGATCAGTACTGGAATAATCATGGAGCTGTTGGGATTGTGCTGGGAGCAGTCCTCACAGCTATCACAGAGCTGCTGGAAATGTGCTGGGAACAGTGCTGGAGTAATCATGGAGCTGCTGGGAATGTGCAAGGACCAGTGCTAGAGTAATCACGGAGCTGCTGGGAATGTGCAGGGACCAGTGCTGGAGTAATCACGGAGCTGCTGGGAATGTGGAGGGACCAGTGCTGGAGTAATCACGGAGCTGCTGGGAATGTGCAGGGACCAGTGCTGGAGTAATCACGGAGCTGCTGGGAATGTTCAAGGACCAGTGCTAGAGTAATCACGGAGCTGCTGGGAATGTGCAGGGACCAGTGCTGGAGTAATCACGGAGCTGCTGGGAATGTGGAGGTACCAGTGCTGGAGTAATCACAGAGCTGCTGGGAATGTGCAGGGACCAGTGCTGGAGTAATCACAGAGCTGCTGGGAATGTGCTGGGTCCACTGCTGGAGTAAACACAGAGCTGCTGGGAATGTACTGGGACCAGTACTGAAGCAATCGCAGAGCTGCTGGGATTGTGCTTGGACAAGTGCAGGAGTAATCATGGAGCGGCTGGGATTACGCTGGGACCAATGCTGGCGTAATCACAGGCTGCTGGGAATGTACTGGGAGCAGTACAATGGGAGTGCTGCATCAGCTGCGAGTGTTGCCATGGTACTCACCTGATCCAGGAGGTGCAGCCTGTTGACATAGGCCTCCTCCGTTTGCAGAAGCTCGCTCGCGATCTTAAACAGCTTCTCCACGTCAGTTTCCTGCAAAGACACAAAAGTCCGTTTTTTAAAATTTGTTCCTGGGATGTGGGCTTCGCTGGCAAGGTCAGCATTTATTGCCCATCCCTAATTGCCCTTGATAAGGTGGTGGTGAGCTGACTTCTTGAACCGCTGCAGTCCGTGTGGTGAAGGTACTCCCACAGTGCTGTTCGGGAGGGAGTTCCAGGATTTTGACCCAGCGATGATGAAGGAACGACGATATATTTCCAAGTCAGGATGGTGTGTAACTTGGAGGAGAAGTTGCAGGTGATGGTGTTCCCATGCACCTGCTGCCCTTGTCCTTCGATGTGGTAGAGGTCGCGGGTTTGGGAGGTACTGTCGAAGAAGCCTTGGCGAGTTGCTGCAGTGCATCTTGTAGATGGTACACACTGCAGCCACAGTACGCCGGTGGTGGAGAAAGTGAATGTTTAAGGTGGTGGATGGAGTGTCAATCAAGCGGGCTGCTTTATCCTGGATGGTGTCGAGCTTCTTGAGTGTTGTTGGAGCTGCACTCATCCAGGCAAGTGGAGAGTTTTCCATCACACTCCTGACTTGTGCCTGGAAAGGCTTTGTGGTGTCAGGAGGCGAGACACTCGCTACAGAGTACCCAGATATCCAGCCTCTGACCTGCTCTTGTTGCCACAGTATTTATGTGGCTGGTCCAGTTAAGTTTCTGGTCAATGGTGACACCCCAGGATGTTGATGGTGGGGGATTCACCGATGGTAATGTTGTTGAATGTCAAGGGGCGGTGGTTAGAGTCTCGCTTGTTGGAGATAGTCATTGCCTGGCACTTGTGTGGCATGAATGGTACTTGCCACTTATTGGCCCAAGCCTCAATGTTGTCCAGGTCTTGCTGCATGCGGGCATGGACTGCTTCATTATCTGAGGAGTTGTGAATGGCACTGAACACTGCAATCATCAGTGAACATTCCCACTTCTGACCTTATGATGGAGGGAAGGTCATTGATGAAGCAACTGAAGATGGTTGGGCCTAGGATACTGCCCTGAGGAACTCCTGCAGCAATGTCCTGAGGCTGAGATGATTGACCTCCAACAACCACAGCTGTAATGACATCAGCAAATAGAGATGGTATTTGCCTGTTTGATTATGATGCCTTAATAGCATGTTTGCATGTATTGATTGCTTGTGCCTGACCAGCAGAGGGCATGTGACCGAGAGAAGCAAGGCAGTCAGTTTTAGTTTCAGTTTCGTTCTAGATGCATCACAAGCATGATGTCTCCTGTAAAAGCTGTATAAAAGAGTTGAACAAGCTTTAGATTAAAAGTCATTCTCTTTCATAAATGTCTCGTCATTGAACCCACAAAGAAATCAATACATGGTGTCAGAAGTGATTGAAAGAGATGAAGAGAAAAAACCTGAAGTTAAATCAGCTCTCCACAAATTAGCAAGCCAAAAGAGAACATCGTTACTTACCATTAGAGAATAGCTAACGAAGTGAAAAATGGAAGGCTACTCCCACCGGCGACGCTTCAGTTGACAGGTAATGTGGCTGAAAATTGGAGGAGGTTCAAACAACGTTTGGGGTTGTATTTATCAGCAATCGGAGCTGACGAGAAAGGTGATAAAATGAAATCGTCACTGTTCTTACATGTCGTGGGTGATGAAGCGCTGGAGGTGTATAATAACTTCACATTCGCTGCTGATGGAGACAAAATGAAGCTAGATAAAATAATGGAACAGTTTGAGGCCTACTGCATACCTAAACGTAACGTGACGTTTGAGAGGCACAGATTTTTCACGTGTACAGAAAACGGGTGAGACTATTGATCAGTATGTGACTGAACTGAGAAACAGAAGCAAATCGTGTGAATTTGGGGGACTGACAGACTCGCTGATAAAAGACAGACTGGTGTGTGGTATTCCAGATAATGGTCTAAGGGAAAGACTGCTAAGAGAGCAAGATCTAGACCTGGGAAAAGCCATAGCACTGTGTAGGGCTACAGAGACTGTGAAGTTGCAGGCAAAGGAGCTGTTCAGTGACAGTAGCTGCAACGTGGATGCAGTGAGTAAGAACGGACACAAACCGTTTAACAAAAAGAGCGCCAATGTGAAAAAAGAGGCGTGGCCAGCGAACGAAAATGAAAGGGACAATCGAAAGTCATGTAGTCGATGCGGTACACAGCATCCACCAAGAAAATGTCCAGCATATGGTAAAACATGCAATAGTTGCAACAAGAACAACCATTATGCCCGTTGCTGTAAGAACCAAATGCAACAAAGCAAGGTCCATGCAGTAGATGAAAGCGACATAGAGGAGTTCTATGTAGATGTTGTGTCTGAAAACAAAAAAGAAGAAAGAGACTGGATGTTGACACTAAAAGTGAATGACATACACATTCCATTTAAATTGGATACTGGAGCACAAGTTAATGTGATATCAGAGACTGATTTTAAGAAAATTAGACCCAGACCAAAGATACATGGAATCAAAGTGAAAGTGACAGGATACTCAGGTACTGAAATACCAGTGAAAGGAAGATGCATTGTCAAAGTGACACACAAGGACAGAGAGCACACGTTAGCATTAATCGTGGTGCCAAAGGAGGTACAAGCCATACTAGGTTTAAAAGCCTGTGAGAGACTGAACCTGGTAAAGAGAGTCCTCGTTGTGGAAAGCGAAGGAGAGACAGTCTATGATGAACTCATGAAAGAGTACAAAGACCTATTTAAGGGTCTAGGCTGCATTCTAGGAGAACTCCTGCTGCCCAGGAAGGGAGGAAAAAGAGTGGGAGAGCAATAGTGGTCGGGGATTCTATAGTAAGGGGAACAGATAGGCGTTTCTGTGGCCGTAGACGTGAATCCAGGATGGTTTGTTGCCTCCCTGGTGCCAGGGTCAAGGATGTCACTGAGCGGCTGCAGGGCATTCTGGAGGGGGAGGGTGAACAGGCAGAGGTCGTGGTCCACATTGGTACCAATGACATAGGTAAAAAGAGGGATGAGGTCCTGCAGCAAGAATTTAGGGAGCTAGGTGGAAGATTAAAGAGCAGGACCTCAAAGGTTGTAATCTCTGGATTACTCCCGGTGCCACGTGCTAGTGAGTATAGGAATAGGAAGATAGAACAGATGAATGCGTGGCTAAAGGGATGGTGCAGGGGGGAGGGCTTTAGTTTCCTGGATCACTGGGCCTGCTTCTGGGGAAGGTGGGACTTGTACAAGTCGGACGGTCTACACCTGAACCAGAGGGGGACCAATATCCTTGCGGGGAGGTTTGCTAGCACTGCTGGGGGGGGGTTTAAACTAACTTGGCAGGGGGATGGGATACAGAGTGGAGCTATAGTAGGGGGTGATTTACAGCCAAATACAGAGGAAAAAACAAGTCAGCTGGGAAGGCAGAGAAAATATGTGAGGGCAAAAGGGAATATGGCAAGGCTGGAAGGCATTTATTTTAATGCAAGGAGTCTTGCAAATAAGGTGGATGAACTGAAGTTGTTGTTGAACACATGGGAGTACGATATTGTTGCTATCACGGAGACATGGTTGAGGGAGGGTCAGGACTGGCAGCTCAATATTCCAGGGTATAGAATCTTCAGGAGAGACAGAGGGGGGTGTAAAAGGGGAGGGGGTGTTGCAATATTAATTAAGGAGTCGATTACTGCTGTAAGGAGGGATGATATATTAGCGGCTTCCTCTAATGAGGCCATATGGGTAGAAATTAAAAACAAAAAGGGGGCAAGCACCTTGCTGGGAGTGTACTATAGGCCCCCAAACAGTCAGGGGGAGATAGAGGAACAGATATGTAGGCAAATCTCAGAGAAGTGCGAAAATAATAGGGTAATAATAGTGGGGGATTTCAACTTCCCCAATATTAATTGGGATAGTCAGAGTGTGAAAGGCTTAGAGGGTGCAGAATTCTTAAAGTGCATCCAGGAGAGCTTTTTGAGCCAACATGTAGAAAGTCCTACAAGAGGGGGGGCGGTACTGGACCTAATTCTAGGGAATGTAGCCGGGCAAGTGGTGGAAGTGTCAGTAGGAGAGCATTTTGGCGACAGTGACCATAATTCGGTGAGATTCAAGGTGGTCATGGAAAAAGACAATGACGGCCCGGAAATAAGGGTTCTAAATTGGGGGATGGCCGATTTTAATATGATAAGGCAGGATCTGGCCAAAGTGGACTGGGAGCAGCTACTTATAGGAAAATCCACATCAAAGCAGTGGGAGGCTTTCAGAAGGGAAATAGAGAGAGTACAACGCCAACATGTTCCTGTAAAGGTCAAGGGTGGGACCAACAAGCAAAGGGAACCTTGGATGACAAGGGATATACAAAAATGCATTAGGAAAAAAAGGGGGGCTTTTGGCAGTTACAAAAGACTAAAGACGGAGGAAGCCCTAGAGGAGTATAAAAAGTGCAGGGGCATACTTAAAAAAGAAATTAGGAGGGCGAGGAGGGGCCATGAAATAACACTGGCGAGCAAAATAAAGGAAAATCCTAAGATGTTTTATAAGTATATTAAGGGCAAGAGGATAACCAGGGAAAGGGTAGGGCCCATTAGGGACAAAAGTGGCAATCTGTGTGTAGAGCCAGATGATGTAGGCGGGGTTTTAAATGAATTTTTTGCATCTGTGTTCACTATGGAGAAAGATGATGTAGACATAGAAATCGGGCAAGGGGACTGTGACATACTTGAACATATTAGCATCGGGAGGGAGGAGGTACTAGCGGTTTTAGCAGGCCAAAAAGTGGATAAATCCCCAGGCCCGAACGAGATGTATCCCAGGCTGTTGTGTGAGGCAAGGGAGGAGATTGCAGGGGCTCTGACACAAATTTTCAGAACCTCTCTGGCCACAGGGGATGTACCAGAGGACTGGAGAACAGCTAACATAGTACCATTATTCAAGAAGGGTAGCAGGGATAAACCAGGGAATTACAGGTCAGTGAGCCTAACATCTGCGGTAGGGAAATTATTGGAAAAAATTCTGAGGGACAAAATTAGTCTCCACTTGGAGAGGCAAGGATTAATCGGGGATAGTCAGCATGGCTTTGTCAAGGGTAAATCATGTCTGACAAATCTGATTGAATTTTTCGAGGGGGTGACTAGGGGGGTGGATGAGGGAAATGCTGTGGATGTGGTTTACATGGACTTCAGTAAAGCTTTTGACAAAGTCCCGCATAGGAGACTGGTCAAGAAGGTAAGAGCCCATGGGATCCAGGGTGCCTTGGCGCGTTGGATCCTAAACTGGCTGAGTGGCAGGAGGCAGACGGTGATGGTCGAAGGTTGCTTTTGTGACTGGAAGCCTGTGTCTAGTGGGGTACCTCAGGGATCGGTGCTGGGTCCCTTGCTGTTTGTGATCTACATAAATGATTTGGATGAGAATGTAAAAGGTATGATCAGTAAGTTCGCAGATGACACGAAAATTGGTGGGGTGGTAAATTGTGAGGAGGAAAGCCTCAGGCTACAGGAAGATATAAACGGGTTGGTCAGATGGGCGGAAAAGTGGCAAATGGAATTTAACCCTGAAAAGTGCGAGGTGATGCATTTTGGACGGACAAATAAGGCAAGGGAGTACACAATGAGTGGTAGGACCCTAGGAAGTACAGAGGGTCAGAGGGACCTTGGTGTGCATGTACATAGATCCCTGAAGGCAGCGGAACAGGTAGATAAGGTGGTTAAAAAGGCATATGGGATACTTGCCTTCATTAGCCGAGGCATAGAATATAAGAGCAGGGAGGTTATGATGGAGCTGTACAAAACGCTGGTGAGGCCACAGCTGGAGTGCTGTGTGCAGTTCTGGTCGCCTCACTATAGGAAGGATGTGATTGCTTTAGAGAGGGTGCAGAGAAGATTCACCAGGATGTTACCTGGGATGGAGCACCTCAGCTATGAAGAAAGACTAAACAGGCTGGGGTTGTTTTCATTGGAGCAAAGAAGGCTGAGGGGGGACCTGATTGAGGTGTACAAAATGATGAGGGGCATAGATAGGGTAGATAAAGAGGAACTTTTCCCCTTAGTAGGGGGGTCAATAACAAGGGGGCATAGATTCAAGGTAAGGGGCAGGAGATTTAGAGGGGATTTGAGGAGGAACTTTTTCACCCAGAGGGTGGTTGGAATCTGGAACTCTCTGCCTGAAAGGGTGGTAGAGGCAGGAACCCTCACAACATTCAAGAAGCATTTGGATGAGCACTTGAAATGCCATTGCATACAAGGCTATGGACCAAATGCTGGAAAACGGGATTAGACTGGACAGAGATTGATGGACGGCGCAGACACGATGGGCCGAAGGGCCTATTTCTGTGCTGTAAAACTCTATGACTCTATGAACACATGATCAGAGTAGATAAATGTATGACACCGGTCATACATCCATGCAGAAAAGTTCTGTTTGCTCTTCAAAAGCAACTGAAGGCAGAGTTGGACAGGATGGAAAGCCTGAACGTGATTCAGAAGATAGATGAGCCAACTGAGTGGGTGAGTTCCCTCGTCGTAGTGGACAAAAAGAATGGAAAGCTCAGAATTTGCCTGGATCCAAGAGATCTAAACAGAGCAATAAAGAGAGAGCACTTCAAGCTTCCTACACGTGAGGAAATCATGGCACAGTTTGCAAATGCAAAGTATTTCAGCAAGTTAGATGCATCATCAGGATTTTGGCAGATGAAATTGGACGAAGCAAGTTCAAGACTGTGCACGTTCAACAGTCCATTTGGCAGATACAGATTCCTAAGGTTACCATTTGGCATTGCCTCAGCTCCTGAAGTGTATCACAAAACTATCCATATGATCTATGAGCACCTGGAGGGAGTTGATACATCAATGGATGACATCATAGTATGGGGAACCACGAGAACTGAGCATGACGAGAGACTGAAAAAAGTGCTGGAAGCAACAAGGAAAATAAACCTGAAGCTGAATAGAGAGAAATGCCAGCTCGGGGTGACAGAACTGACATTCGTGGAAGATATCCTTAGCAGTGAGGGCATCAGACCAGATCCCAGAAAGGTGTCCGCCATTGAGAATATGCCAAAGCCACAATGCAAAAAGGACGTGCAGAGGCTTAATGGAATGATCAACTACATGGGGAAATTCATATCCAACCTCTCAGAAAAGATGGCGCCACTGAGAAGACTAACTGAAAAGAACATAGAATGGGAATGGAATCATGAGCATGAGAAGTCATGGAGCGATCTAAAGAAACTGCTCACAGAGGAACCAGTTCTGAGGTTTTATGACCCAGCGAGACCCATCAAGATATCATCAGATGCATCACAGAGAGGGCTCGGTGCCGTCCTTCTGCAACAATATGACTACTGGCAACCTATTGCATATGCATCGCGCTCAATGACAGACGCAGAGACGCGATATGCTCAAATAGAAAAGGAGCTGCTCAGCATCACATACGCCTGTGAAAGATTTCACCAGTTTGTGGCAGGACAAGCAATCAGTGTAGAGACTGACCATAAGCCCTTGATTGCACTGTTCCAAAAGCCACTAAATAGCTGTCCGCTTAGAATACAAAGAATGATGATCAGGCTGCAACGCTATACACTGAATGTTGCGTACACACCGGGTAAGCTGATGTATACAGCAGACACGTTGTCCAGAGCTGTTGACCCAAGTGAGCCCGCAAACACCACAATGGATGAAAAAGTGAACGCCTACGTGGACATGATCACAAGTGCACTGCCCATAGCAGATGCAAAAATGGAGCTCATAAAGACTGAGACAAACAAAGATGAAACAATGAGACGACTGAGAAAAAGCATCTTGGATGGATGGCCCAACATGAAGCAAGACTGCTCACCTGACAAAGCAGAGTACTGGAACTGCAGGGCGGAACTATCAGTGGTCGAAGACATCATCTACAAAGGAAGTAAAATAGTTATCCCAAAGAGTCTGAGAAAAGAGATGCTAAAAAAGATCCATGGAGGACATCTGGGAATCGAAAAGTGTAAGAAAAGAGCACAAGAGGTGATGTACTGGCCACGAATCAACCAAGATGTGACAAATGAGGTGTCAAACTGCACAATATGCCTGAAATATCGAGCAAGCAATCCGGTAGAACCACTAAAGTCACACCCAGCGCCAGGCAGACCTTACCAGAAGGTAGGCGCTGACCTATTCGTATGTCAAGGGAAGGACTATCTTGTAGTCACAGACTATTACTCCCTGTATCCAGAGGTTTGTAGACTGTACACCACCACTGCAGATGCTGTGATAACATGTATGAAAGCCATATTCACCAGACATGGCGTGGCAAGCGAGGTCTTCACAGACAACGGACCCCAGTTTTACAATGCAAGTTTCTGACACTTTGCCAAAGAGTGGGACTTTGTCCACACAACGTCAAGTCCTCACTATCCACAGTCCAATGGACTAGTGGAAAATCGGTCCAGACAGTGAAAAGACTGATGTACAAGGCAAAAGACAGTGGAACTGACTTCTACCAAAGCATGCTTGTATACCGCACAACGCCGCTCGAGTGTGGTAAGTCACCAGCCCAACTCCTGATGGGACGCCGGCTAAGGTCAAACCTACCCATCCCGGAGAACCTCCTGAAAACAAAAGAGGGGGAGAAAGTGAGGAAGTTCAAAGAACAACAGAAAGAAAAACAAAAGTACTACTATGACAGAGGAACACAAAACCTACCTGAACTCCACACTGGTGACCAAGTAAGGTTGAAAGACAAAACAAACACATGGACTCAGAAGGGAACTGTCCTGAGTGAAGTTCAACCAAGATCATACACCATTCAGACAGATGAGGGTGCTGTTCTGAGAAGAAATCGTCGAGATCTTCTCATGGGACCAGCCACAGCAGGTCAAGAGACTGATACTGTTGAACAACCTGATCACACAGCTGAGAACCAATCATCTGAGGCAACAACTCAGATTCAAGGACAATCAATCAGAAAATCCTCAAGACACGTGAAGCCTCCTGAGAGACTCATTGAGCAAATTTAAGGACTATTGTTATAGAAGGAAGTAATGTTATCTTATTCTTTCTTCAAGTTCTAGTGTATTGACATATTTCATGTGAACACACAAAGCAAGGTTAAAAAACCTTGATCATGATAATGATAATGTAAGTTCATTAAGTGTTACAGTTAAAATGCAGATTAATACAAAGAAAACATGTTGTTAGTTAAAAGTAAAATACTTTTGTTTTAAGAAAAGGAGATGTAATGATATCAGCAAATAGAGATGGTATTTGCCTGTTCGATTATGATGCCTTAATAGCATGTTTGCATGTATTGATTGCTTGTGCCTGACCAGCAGAGGGCATGTGACCGAGAGAAGCAAGGCAGTCAGTTTTAGTTTCAGTTTCGTTCTAGATGCATCACAAGCATCGTGTCTCCTGTAAAAGCTGTATAAAAGAGTTGAACAAGCTTTAGATTAAAAGTCATTCTCTTTCATAAATGTCTCGTCATTGAACCCACAAAGAAATCAATACAACAGCCACCTTCCTTTGTGCTAGGTATGACTCCAGCCAGTGGAGAGTTTTCCCCCTGATTCCCATTGACTTCAATTTTACTAGAGCTCCTTGATGCCACACTCGGTCAAATACTGCCTTGATGTCAAGGGCAGTCACTCTCAGCTCACCTCTGAAATTCAGCTCTGTTGTCCATGTTTGGACCAAAGCTGTAATGAGGTTTGGAGCCGAGTGGTCCTGGTTGAACCCAAACTGGGCATCAGTGAGCAGGTTATTGGTGAGTAAGTGCCGCTCGATAGCACTGTCGATGACACTTTCCATCACTTTGCTGATGATTGAGAATAGACTGATGGGGTGGTAATTGGCCAGATTGGATTTGTCCTGCTTTTTGCGGACAGGACATATCTGGACAGTTTTCCACATTGTCGGGTAGATGCCAGTGTTGTAGCTGAACTGGAACAGCTTGGCTAGAGGCACGGCCAGTTCTGGAGCACAAGTCTTCAGCACGACAGCCAGGATATTGTCGGGGCCCAGAGCCTTTGCGGTATCCAGGGACAGAGGGACATGGGGAGTGACAGAGGGACATGGGGAGTGACAGGGGGACACGGGGAGAGACAGAGGGACACGGGGAGAGATAGAGGGACACGGGGAGAGATAGAGGGACACGGGGAGAGATAGATGGACACGGGGAGTGATAGAGGGACATGGGGAGTGAAAGAGGGACACAGGGAGTGATAGAGGGACACGGGGAGTGACAGAGGGACATGGGGAGTGATAGAGAGACACAGGGAGAGATAGAGGGACACGGAGAGATAGAGGGACACAGGGAGAGATAGAGGGTCACAGGGTGAGATAGAGGGACACAGGGCGAGATAGAGGTCACAGGGAGAGATAGAGGGACACAGGGAGAGATAGATGGACACAGGGGGAGATAGAGGGACACAGGGAGAGATAGAGGGACACAGGGAGATAGAGGGACACAGGGAGAGATAGAGGGTCACGGAGAGATAGAGGGACACAGGGAGTGACAGAGGGACACAGGGAGAGATAGATGGACACAGGGGGAGATAGAGGGACACAGGGAGAGATAGAGGGACACAGGGAGAGATAGAGGGACACAGGGAGAGATAGATGGACACAGGGAGTGACAGAGGGACACAGGGAGAGATAGAGGGTCACAGGGAGAGATAGAGGGACACAGGGGGAGATAGAGGGACACAGGGAGTGATAGAGAGACACAAGGAGTGATAGAGGGACACAGGGAGAGATAGAGGGACGCTGACCAGAGTACTTTGAGTGGGTGGCACATCCCTGAACGTCCCACCTGTAGTGTATGTACTTTGCAGAAGGAACTATATTCTGCAGCCCCTGTATACTGCAGTACCAGTAGTGACCACCCCTGTATATAAGCCTGTGTAGTAACATTTGCATAGTAGTTCCAGGTTGCCTCCATTCAGTAAAGACCTGTTATAACCAACTCCTGCAGTCCATGTCTCAATTATACACGGACATAATACCACCCACCTTCTGTACGTAGCTGTATCGGCCAGACATATGTGCTGATAGTTGTGGGATGGCTCAAGGGACTGAATGTCCAGCTTTTGTTCGTATGTTGCACACTCGGTCAGCTCCCCTTTGAATGCTTGCAGTGAATCCACACTGGTGACTTGTTCCAGTTTCAATGACCCTCTGTGAAATGATAGGAATCTAGCCTAGCTCTGTCCTGCTATCCTTTAAAGATACAGAACAACAATTACCTGACAGCCTTGGTCAGTTTGTGGGTCCTACTCTCCCATTACCCAATGACCCCATTACATGGATCTGTATTGATACCTTGTGAGGGGTGTTGTCAATCTGACTGCTCTTTGCTGTAGGTTGTGGATCTCTCTGAACCTGGGTGATCAGTCGAAACATTCGGGATATCTTCCTCCATCGAGCCTCCTTTGAGGGTTGAACTTGCAGTTGAAAGGAGCTGTCACTGTCTTTCCCAGCAGGCTCTGCGGGGAGCCCAGAAACCCCTTCCCTCTCCAATGTCTTAAGTTCTTGGCCTGGTTCCTTCTTCTGTTCAGTGTTGGTGTTGGGCACCAGCGATGTGATTGGGTGATTCATGCTGCGAGACTGTGCTGGTGCCAGGATGGTGCTGTCCAGATTGGTGGTTGGCCTGTCACTCTGAGGGGGCTTCCAGTTGTCTGCGTCTGCCAGAGACAGCCTGCTCAGAAAGCACAGGAGGACAAGGTTACACAGCATCGAGAGGTACAGCCCTTAACACACACTGATCTTAATGTGTAAAGGAGTCTGTCATGTGGCACTTTATCAAAGGCCTTTTGTGTGTCTAGTTTCATTCTGTCCTCCCACCAGCCCCGCTCCACCCAACTGGCAATGGTGTTGCTGCGAATTCGAACAAGCTGGGGCTCTTTACTCTAGAAAAAAGACTAAGGGGTGAACTAATAGAAGTCTTTAAAATGATGAAAGGGTTTGATAAGTAGACATAGAGAAGATGGCTGGAGTTTTCTGGGGTGGTAGCGGGCGCGATCGGTGGCGGGTCACGTGGGAAAGTTTTTATTTTTGACAGAGGGTCGGGAATCTGCTGTCATCTCGCTTCCACGTGTCTTTCCCCCCAGGTGCGTCTGTCATCACGGAGCCGACCCGACCGGCAGTGGCGGGCGACCCGATTGAGATGATTATTGGGTAGTTTACTGGCACTTTAAGAGGCTTTTTCCACTTACTTTTTACATTTCCCTGCATGGCCACGGGATTCACGCAGCTCGGGAACTGCATCTGTCAACCTGAGGCGGGAGTTCCGTGGCCATTGCTCCAGCTGATTACTTGACAGCATCAAATGTTCAGTAAAAGCTCCCACCTGACAGATGACCACTTTCCACAGCCACAAGCTGTTGCTCAGTCCATTCCCAGCACAGATTCTGCAGGCTGCAGTCTTTCCAGCAAAGTCTCCACCCAGTGTCACCTCATTGGAAGAACTCTCTCACCACTGATAGAATGCTTCTGTCATCTGTACGTCACCTGCCATCTATTCCATCAACATGGGTGCTCTTTATACTGTCTCACCTTGGTCCTCAGAATCGGACCACGATCAGCCCCAACACCAGCAGCACCAACAACACCAACCTTCTCCGCAATCACCTGATGCTGCACAGGACAGAGGGCATCAGCACCCGAGCACATTGCTGCCCGGGAGGCCAGGGATAGCCTCACCATGGCCAGATTTAGTTCACTTTATGCTGTATACCTATATGGCTGCCACATGATGCGCCAGATTGGCACCACCCCACACCAACACCATAAAGGATCCCTACAATGACCAAGCCATTCCTTTCACACTCATCACTATTGCGGGGGCACCGTTATGTCTCACCATTCACTGCAACTCACTAAGCCACTTCCAAAGGTGCACACAAATCTGTCCAAGTGCTAAAATAAAGATTTTTATGTTTGGCGCCACATTAGCAGAAACTTTACGTAAACATTGGATAAAACATCCAGGTGGCTACCCTTGTGTGTTGTTAGTTGGTATGATTGCACTAGGATGAGGGTGCGTGTGAGGGGTGGCTAGTGAGATGGGGATGTGATAATGTAGACAGAGAGAGAGGGATGGGTGGAGGTGCAAAGTAAGTTGGTGTGCATAAGGATGAGTAGGAGTAGGGTAAGGAAGGCAGAGTGATGGGGATGTGATGAGAGGCACAGCAGGATGAAGTTGAGTGTGGCTTTGTACTAATGTTTCCTGATCTCATGAGCTCATTGAAATGTTTGCGGAACTGCACCCAGGTCCTCCTGAGCACATCCCTGCTTGTGACTTCCTGTGCAATCTGCAACCAGGCTGTTTTCGTCTCCTGGGTGTTAAGTCTGTGTGTCCCAGTTATGCTTATTATAAATCACTGGACACAGACCACAAGAATAACTTTTAACAGGTCTTTACTATTCGGAGGTCAGGGCTGAACTGCCCAGCAGATCCCTACACAACACTTATATACCGGTGTGGTCACCACCGGTATTACAGTATACAGCAGCCAAGAGAAAGTAGTACATCTCTTAAGGTAGTTCTCTTAAGGTGGAACAGGTTACATACACCACAATCCTCCCTTCTTAGCTTAACAGTTATATCCCCATTTAACATAACATAATCACATATATATATACAACTTCATGCAAAACAGTTCAAAGATTCAGTCTCTGAGGAGGCCTCCTGATTCGAGTTGGATAACGCCTTTCAGGGTTGCTGGGGTGACTCATCTAGTTGGTCTCTTATGGATTGGACATCATCATCAGGTACATTCACTTCTGAGGTAGATGCTTCAGGTTCACTAACTTCTTCCACGGTTGTCTCTGCCGTAACCATGGGTTCGACCCTTGTTCTCGATTCTACCAGTTGGTCAGCATGACGCCGTATTACATTTTCACCAATATCTACCGTGTACATCAGGGGTCCTTGTCTGGCCCGAATTGTTCCAGATTGCCATTTCTCGTTTTTATAGTCCCGGGCTAACACTGGTTGTCCTATTTCGAAACTCCGAGTGGCCTTGTTATTTATATGCTGGAACTGTTTGTTTTCAACTTCCCTCCGCATATTTGGTTTTAACAAGTCCAACCTGGACCGCAACCTCCTGTTATAGAACATCATGGCAGGACTTTGGTTTGTCACTGCATGAGTGGCGTTTCGATATGCCAGTAGGAATTTGTCCACCTTGTGTTGTAGTGGAATCTGATCTTCGCTCATGGCCTTTATTGCTTTTTTGAACGTTTGTACAAATCTCTCGGCCAACCCGTTTGTAGCCGGATGATATGGGGCAGAGGTATAATGTTTCACCCCATTCTTCTTCATGAATTTCTGGAATTCTTCTGACACGAACTGCGGTCCGTTGTCTGAACATATTTGTTCTGGCAATCCATTTCTCGCAAATATCGTTCTTAGCACCGTGATCGTCTTTTCCGAGGTAGTAATAGTCATCTTAATCACTTCTGGCCATTTAGAATGTGCGTCCACTGCAATTAAAAACATGGAGTCCATGAATGGACCAGCAAAGTCAATATGTACACGTTGCCATGGGGTTGAAGGCCATTCCCATGGATGCAGCGGTGCAATCGGAGGTGCATTTTGCACTTTTTGGCACCCTGAGCAGCTTTTCGTCAGATCCTCTATCTGTTGGTCGATACCCGGCCACCACACATAAGCCCTAGCAAGGCTTTTCATCTTGACTCCCCCCAGATGACCTTCATGCAGTTCCTTTAGAACTCTCTCTCTTAACTTAGGAGGAATAATCACCCTTGTTCCATACATCAATGTTCCTTGACAGACGGACAGCTGGTCTCGTCTTGCTGAGAATGCCGGTAACAGTGGATCACCATGTGCTGGCCATCCCTTCACTGTCACTTCGTAGACCCGGGACAGTGTCGGGTCATTCCTGGTTTCTCTTTCAATACTTGCATTGGTGACTGGTAAACATTCGATGATGGTCGAGTGAAATAACTCAACAGGGTCAACCGTCGGTGCCTCCTCCTCTGTAGGTAGTGGCGGGCGCGACAGCCCATCAGCATTACCATGCTGCTTTGTACCTTTGAATTCGATCTGATATTGATGTGCCCCTAGGAAAAGGGACCATCTCTGGAGTCTCTGTGCTGTCATCACCGAAACACCCTTCTTAGGGTTAAAAATGGATACCAACGGCTGGTGGTCTGTCAGAAGCGTAAACTTTTGGCCCTGCAGGTAATGATTAAACTTCTTTACTCCCCACACAAGGCTGAGAGCCTCCCTATCTATCTGAGCATAGTTGCGCTCAGCGGAGGTCAATGATCTGGATGCGAACGCAACTGGCCTCTCCAGGCCATTTGGCAACTTGTGTGAGAGTACTGCCCCAATACCATATGGAGAAGCATCACAAGCCAAACGAATAGGCAGTGTTGGGTTGAAGTGAGCCAACACTTCCTCTGAGGTGATCAATGCCTTGCTTTTGCGAAAGGCCCTCTTACAGTCCTCGCTCCACTTCCATGGTACTCCCTTCTGCAAAAGAGCGTTCAGCGGGTGCAGCACCGTGGATAAATTTGGCAGAAACTTATGGTAATAGTTAATCAACCCTAGGAACGACCTCAACTGGGATACATTATCCGGAGCGGGAGCCTTCACAACAGCTTCGATCTTGTCAGGAGACTTATGAAGCCCCTCCTGGTCAATGACATGACCACAGTACGAGATCCGCTTCTGAAAGAACTCACATTTCTGGCGATTAACTCGAAGTCCATATTCTTTCAATCTGGTGAGCACCAGTTCCAAATTTGCAAGGTGTTCCTCGTCATCATCTCCTGTAATCAGAATATCGTCCAGGTAACATTGTGTGCCTGGAATTCCCTGTAATACCTGCTCCATGGCCCTCTGCCAAATTGCTGGAGCCGATGCCACTCCAAAAACCAGTCTATTATACCGGTACAAGCCTCTATGCGTGTTGATCGTGAGATACTGGCGTGACTCTTCCTCAACTTCCATCTGTAAGTACGCCTGCGCCAGGTCTATCTTGGTGAAGTGTTTCCCGCCAGACAACGAAGCGAAGATATCCTCAATCCGCGGAAGCGGATACTGCACCGTGTGAAGCACCGGATTAACAGTGATCTTGAAATCTCCACAGATGCGAACCTTCCCCGGTTCCCCCGGCTTGTTGCTCGATGAACGCTTCATGACGGGAACAATGGGCGTGGCCCACTCACTCCAGTCTACCTTAGACAGTACTCCTGAACATTCTAGCCCTTCCAGCTCAGCTTTCACAGCAGGTCGTATCGCATAAGGTACCGGTCTGGCTTTGAAAAATTTCGGGTTTGCATGTTCTTCAACCTTGATGTTTGCCGTAATTCCTCTCAGTGTTCCCAGTCCCTGTTGGAACACCTCTTTAGCATCGTCCAATATTCTGGACAATCGTTTAGGTTTGACATCTTTTTTACCGGAATCTACCGTTAGTGCTTTTAAGGAATGCCAGTCCATATTTATTTTCCTAATCCACTCCCGTCCCAGTAGTGGTGGACCTCCCTCAGGTAGCACATATAAGTCCATTCCTCAGCTTTCTTTGCCCTTGTGGACCACCTTTACCTCTATCTTCCCAATGGGGTATACTCTTTGCCCCGTGTATGTTTTCAATACAATCTCCGTATCCCGTAGGGGAATATGTGGGAATAACCTTTTGTAATCTTGCTTATTCATGACCGTCAATGCCGATCCAGTGTCCAATTCCATCTTCACTTGGACTCCTGCTATCTGAAGTGTGACCCAGATTGTTTGGAGGTCTGCTTCATTACCAACATTGTGTACTCTTAGACTACCCAGTTCATTACTGCTGGAGTCTGAATTTGACTTCTGTTCGTTCGAACTGTTCTCTGTCACCTTGTGTACCTTTCTGTACTTTTCCTGCGGTGACTTTTTGTTGCTGGTCTTCTTTCCTGACCGGCATACTTTAGCTATGTGACCAAGCCTGCCACATTTTCTGCATTCCTGATTTTTGAACCAGCACTGGTTCTGATCGTGCGTTGTCTTTCCACAACGATAACATTTTACTGTACCCAAGACCATTTGATTGGTGCTGAGTTCCGGTGACCGTAGCTGCATTTCCGCAGTGCCTCTCGCTGCGGCTTCGTGCGATGCTGCAATAGTGACAGCTTTATCAAGCGTAAGATCATTCTCCTCAAGCAGTCGCTTTTGTGTTCCTTCTTTTAACAATCCACACACAAATTTATCTCTCAGCGCATCTGCTAGTCCTGTTCCAAAACTGACAGTACTTTGATAGCTTATGCAGTTCAATTAAAAATTCAGCATTGCTTTCGTCTTTCAGCTGCGTTCTTCTGTAAAATTTAAATCGTTCCGCTATCATCAGCGGTGTGGGGTTTAAATGATTTTTCAGGACAGTAACAATATTCGCGAAAGTCTGATCCGCCGGTTTATCTGGTGATAGAAGGTGCTTCAATAGCCCGTATGTCTTCGCACCCATTGAGCTTAATAAGGTTAGTGCTTTCTCATCATCTGGTACCTTATTTGCTTTACAATAAACTTCCATGCGTTCTACATACGTGGTCCAATCTTCGATATCGCTATCAAAGGTATTAATGTTCCCATGTTTAGGCATCCTTGCAAGTTTTTAAATTTTTCTTTTTCTCAAAATGGCGGCTTCCCGTGCTTGTCTTCTTCCCCCGCCTACTAAAATGGTGGCTTCCCGCGCTTGGCGGTCTTTCCCGCGCTCGTCTTCTTCCCCCGCCGACTACAATGGCGGATTCCCGCGTTTGCCTTCTTCCCCCGCTGGCTGCAATGGCGATTGCCGTGCTGCTGCCGTTCTCGCCTCCCCAGTGGTTCTCAATTCCCCAACGCTGCTTTTACTCCCCCGCGGTTGCCCCGCATGCAGGCCGGTCCTTTACACCGGCTGCGTATGAGTTCTCCACGGCTCTCGTGCCTTAAGCTGCCCCGGTTGCTGCGCCTCTCGGCCTCGATTGCAGCCCGGCCCTTTTCACCGGCCGTGGTCGAGTTCTCCGCCCTTTTTCCTCCGTTTTCCCTCCCCCACTCCACAGTCAATGCGGCCGACTTTCTGCTCGTGTCGCTGATCGGTTTACCCACCACCGTGGTAGAAGGGATGATCACTGCCTGTCGCTGATGGAGGGCTTCGTGGTCAGAATTTTTCTTTTTAACCCGGGTTCTCGATGCCTCCCGTGCGATGGTGCTCAGCAGGATGATGAGGGCGGATGCCTCTTCTCGACGCCCGTTCTGAGGACGAAGCTGCCTTGGATGTAAAACTGCCGCAGGGTAAGATCGGACTCGTCGCCACTGTTAAGTCTGTGTGTCTCAGTTATGCTTATTATAAATCACTGGACACAGACCACAAGAATAACTTTTAACAGGTCTTTACTATTCGGAGGTCAGGGCTGAACTGTCCAGCAATCCCTACACAACACCTATATACCGGTGTGGTCACCACCGGTATTACAGTATACAGCAGCCAAGAGAAAGTAGTACATCTCTTAAGGTAGTTCTCTTAAGGTGGAACAGGTTACATACACCACACTGGGGAGGTCTCTTCCGTGCATCAGAAGGGAAGAGGACCTCCCTTCGTGCTCCGACTCCCTCCATAAGCATATGGAGGGAGTCATGGCAGAACGTGGGTGCAGCCCTCTGCCTCTGTGCAGTCACTGTCGGTGTTTGCAGCACTCCAACGCTGGAGCACGATGTTAAATGAAACTTCAAATGCAATGTGGCCATAGTCTCTTTAAAGATCCCGGCTGAAAACGTGTCATGAATGATGTCGCCAGACCCGCTCCATCTAATTGGGCCGGGTAACGTGCTGGGCAGGCTTAATAGGCCCCATTAAGGTAAGTTCATTTTCAACAGTGGGATGGAGCCAGCAGCGGGGTCGTGACCCGTCGCGGACACTGCCCGCACCGGAATCGCCCAGGCAGGCAAAATTCCGGCCAATATTCCCACTTGTGGGAGAGTCCAAAACTAGGGGCCATAAATATAAGATAGTCACTGATAAATCCAGTAATAAACTCAGGAGAAACTTCTTTACCCAGAGAGCGGTTAGAATGTGGAACTCGCTACCACATGGAGTGGTTGAGGCGAATTGCATCGATGAATTTAAGGGAAAGCTAGTTAAACACATGAGGAAGAAAGGAATAGAAGGATATGTTGATGGAGTTAGATGAAGCAGGGCGGGAGGAGGCTCGTGTGGGGCATAAACACGGCACAGACCTGTTGGGTCGAATGGCCTGTTTCTGTGCTGTACATTCTATGTAATTCTTGGCTGTAAAAGGAACCAAACCCCACACCTTACCCGTGGAGATACGAAGACTTAACCCATTTCTGTGACATGCTGAGGCACAAAGCGGTTGACTGGAGCCGAGTGAATTGCCGTGCTCTACCTGCCATGATGCTGCGTTTGTAGCTCACTCGGTGAAGACAAGGCTGTTCCTGCTGTCCATGTCTGAGCAGGGTCAAGAGATTGGTGCTGCCCCAATCAGGACAAGGTGTCCACCCTCTGCACAGCTTCACCTTCAGCTTGTGTCCCAAGTGTCGAGAGTGGGGAAAGTCACGGTGTGTGCTGCGCTCAGCCCCCATCGATTCTGGGAAAGGGGCCTTACGCTGGTTTCAGGCCTGCTCTGTGGGCCACTCTGGGACAACCTAACCAATTTGGCACATGGCGCTATCCCAGTGCGGAATGAGTCAGCGTGGCACACCATAGTGGACCCTTCCGAGCCTGAAGATCGGGCACTGCATGATCCAATTTCTAGGCTTAGGTGTTTGACTCTTGATGCCCTCGGAGCAGCTGGGGATGGGCTATAAATACGGCCGTGCCAGTATCGCCCACATCCCAGAACAAGTACCTGGGCATGAGCTTCACTTGTACTTGCACCAGCCGAGAAGTCCCAAACACTTTGTAAGTTTGATTGGGTTCACTTGCACTTAGGCCGGTGTTCATGATCCGATGCCCATTACACAGGCCCTTTCTACGTTAGCACTGAGTGCTGGCTCTGACTCTCACTAGCGGGTGAGGTGGCTGTGGGCACACCCAGCTGGGTATGTTGTTTAGCAATCAGCCACAGTCACTCACCGAGTCTGAAAGTGAGCACATGGTGGCTCAAGAACGATTGGACATCCCAACTGACGCTGAGGGTCAGACTGGCTCAACGTCCCAGCCAATATCACGGAGCGCAGTCCAACCCAGTGTACGCAGAGCGCGGTCCAACCCTGTGTACACGGAGCGCGGTCCAACCCTGTGTACGCGGAGCGCGGTCCAACCCTGTGTACGCGGAGCGCAGTCCAACCCTGTGTACACGGAGCGCGGTCCAACCCTGTGTACATGGAGTGCGGTCCAACCCTGTGTACACGGAGCGCGGTCCAACCCTGTGTACATGGAGCGCGGTCTAACCCAGTGTACGTGGAGCACGGTCCTACCCTGTGTACATGGAGCACGGTCCAACCCTGTGTACACGGAGCGCGGTCCAACCCGGTGTACACGGAGCGCGGTCCAACCCTGTGTACACGGAGTGCGGTCCAACCCTGTGTACACGGAGCGCGGTCCAACCCTGTGTACGTGGAGCGCAGTCCAACCCTGTGTACGCGGAGCGCGGTCCAACCCTGTGTATACAGAGCGCAGTCCAACCCTGGGTACACGGAGCCCAGTCAGACCCTGTGTACATGGAGCGCGGTCCAACCCTGGGTACACGGAGCCCAGTCAGACCCTGTGTACATGGAGCGTGGTCAGACCCTGTGTATACGGAGCGCGGTCCAACCCTGTGTACACGGAGCGCGGTCAGACCCTGTGTACAAGGAGTGCGGTCAGACCCTGTGTACACGGAGCCCGGTCAGGCCCTGTGTACACGGAGGGTGGTCAGACCCCGTGTACACGGAGCGTGGTCAGACCCTGTGTACATGGAGCGCGGTCAGACCCTGTGTACACGGAGCGCGGTCAGACCCTGTGTACACGGAGCCTGATCAGACCCTGTGTACACGGAGCACGGCCCTACCCTGTGTACAAGGAGCCCGGTCAGACCCTGTGTACACGGAGCGCGGTCAGACCCTGTGTACACGGAGCGCGGTCTGAACCTGTGTACACGGAGCCCAGTCAGACCCTGTGTACACGGAGCGCGGTCAGACCCTGTGTACACGGAGCGCGGTCCAACCCTGTCTACATGGAGCCCGGTCAGACCCTGTGTACACGGAGCGCGGTCAGATCCTGTGTACACGGAGCCCGGTCAGACCCTGTGTACACGGAGCGCGGTCCAACCCTGTCTACATGGAGCCCGGTCAGACCCTGTGTACATGGAGCGCGGTCAGAACCTGTGTACACGGAGCGCGGTCAGATCCTGTGTACATGGAGCGCGGTCAGAACCTGTGTACACGGAGTGCGGTCAGATCCTGTGTACACGGCGCGCGGTCAGACCCTGTGTACACGGAGCCCAGTCAGGCCCTGTGTACACGGAGTGTGGTCAGACCCTGTGTACATGGAGCCCGGTCAGACCCTGTGTACACGGAGCGCGGTCAGACCCTGTGTACACGGAGCGCGGTCAGACCCTGTGTACACGGAGCGCGGTCAGACCCTGTGTACACGGAGCGCGGTCAGACCCTGTGTACACGGAGCGCGGTCCTACCCTGTGTACACGGAGCGCGGTCAGACCCTGTGTACACGGAGCGCGGTCAGACCCTGTGTACACGGAGCGCGGTCAGACCCTGTGTACACGGAGCCCGGTCAGACCCTGTGTACACGGAGCCCGGTCAGACCCTGTGTACACGGAGCGCGGTCAGACCCTGTGTACACGGAGCTCGGTCCAACCCTGTGTACATGGAGCGCGCTGCAACCCTATGTACACGGAGCGCGGTCAGAACCTGTGTACACGGAGCGCGGTCAGACCCTGTGTACACGGAGCCCGGTCAGACCCTGTGTACACGGAGCACGGTCAGACCCTGTGTACATGGAGCCCGGTGAGATCCTGTGTACACGGAGCACGGTCAGACCCTGTGTACATGGAGCGCGGTCAGACCCTGTGTACACAGAGCGTGGTCAGACCCTGTGTACACGGAGCCCAGTCAGACCCTGTGTACACGGAGCATGGTCAGACCCTGTGTACACGGAGCCCGGTCAGACCCTGTGTACACGGAGCCCGGTCAGACCCTGTGTACACGGAGCGCGGTCAGACCCTGTGTACACGTAGCGCGGTCAGACCCTGTGTACACGGAGCGCGGTCAGACCCTGTGTACACGGAGCGCGGTCCTACCCTGTGTACACGGAGCGCGGTCAGACCCTGTGTACACGGAGCGTGGTCAGACCCTGTGTACATGGAGCGCGGTCAGACCCTGTGTACACGGAGCGCGGTCAGACCCTGTGTACACGGAGCGTGGTCCTACCCTGTGTACACGGAGCGCGGTCAGACCCTGTGTACACAGAGCGTGGTCAGACCCTGTGTACATGGAGCGCGGTCAGACCCTGTGTACATGGAGCGCGGTGCAACCCTGTGTACACGGAGCCCGGTCAGACCCTGTGTACACGGAGCGCGGTCAGAACCTGTGTACACGGAGCGCGGTCAGACCCTGTGTACACGGAGCCCGGTC
Organism: Somniosus microcephalus; assembly: GCF_052327205.1. Lineage (NCBI taxonomy): Eukaryota > Metazoa > Chordata > Chondrichthyes > Squaliformes > Somniosidae > Somniosus > Somniosus microcephalus. Next base: position 74,210,267 of record NC_141004.1, on the reverse strand, counting down.
AGACCCTGTGTACACGGAGCCCGGTGAGATCCTGTGTACACGGAGCGCGGTCAGACCCTGTGTACACGGAGCCCGGTCAGACCCTGTGTACACGGAGCGCGGTCAGACCCTGTGTACACGGAGCGCGGTCAGACCCTGTGTACACGGAGCGCGGTCAGACCCTGTGTACACGGAGCGCGGTCAGACCCTGTGTACACGGAGCGCGGTCCTACCCTGTGTACACGGAGCGCGGTCAGACCCTGTGTACACGGAGCGCGGTCAGACCCTGTGTACACGGAGCGCGGTCAGACCCTGTGTACACGGAGCCCGGTCAGACCCTGTGTACACGGAGCCCGGTCAGACCCTGTGTACACGGAGCGCGGTCAGACCCTGTGTACACGGAGCTCGGTCCAACCCTGTGTACATGGAGCGCGCTGCAACCCTATGTACACGGAGCGCGGTCAGAACCTGTGTACACGGAGCGCGGTCAGACCCTGTGTACACGGAGCCCGGTCAGACCCTGTGTACACGGAGCACGGTCAGACCCTGTGTACATGGAGCCCGGTGAGATCCTGTGTACACGGAGCACGGTCAGACCCTGTGTACATGGAGCGCGGTCAGACCCTGTGTACACAGAGCGTGGTCAGACCCTGTGTACACGGAGCCCAGTCAGACCCTGTGTACACGGAGCATGGTCAGACCCTGTGTACACGGAGCCCGGTCAGACCCTGTGTACACGGAGCCCGGTCAGACCCTGTGTACACGGAGCGCGGTCAGACCCTGTGTACACGTAGCGCGGTCAGACCCTGTGTACACGGAGCGCGGTCAGACCCTGTGTACACGGAGCGCGGTCCTACCCTGTGTACACGGAGCGCGGTCAGACCCTGTGTACACGGAGCGTGGTCAGACCCTGTGTACATGGAGCGCGGTCAGACCCTGTGTACACGGAGCGCGGTCAGACCCTGTGTACACGGAGCGTGGTCCTACCCTGTGTACACGGAGCGCGGTCAGACCCTGTGTACACAGAGCGTGGTCAGACCCTGTGTACATGGAGCGCGGTCAGACCCTGTGTACATGGAGCGCGGTGCAACCCTGTGTACACGGAGCCCGGTCAGACCCTGTGTACACGGAGCGCGGTCAGACCCTGTGTACACGGAGCGCGGTCAGACCCTGTGTACACGGAGCGCGGTCAGACCCTGTGTACACGGAGCGCGGTCCTACCCTGTGTACACGGAGCGCGGTCAGACCCTGTGTACACGGAGCGCGGTCAGACCCTGTGTACACGGAGCGCGGTCAGACCCTGTGTACACGGAGCCCGGTCAGACCCTGTGTACACGGAGCCCGGTCAGACCCTGTGTACACGGAGCGCGGTCAGACCCTGTGTACATGGAGCTCGGTCCAACCCTGTGTACATGGAGCGCGCTGCAACCCTATGTACACGGAGCGCGGTCAGAACCTGTGTACACGGAGCGCGGTCAGACCCTGTGTACACGGAGCCCGGTCAGACCCTGTGTACACGGAGCACGGTCAGACCCTGTGTACATGGAGCCCGGTGAGATCCTGTGTACACGGAGCACGGTCAGACCCTGTGTACATGGAGCGCGGTCAGACCCTGTGTACACAGAGCGTGGTCAGACCCTGTGTACACGGAGCCCAGTCAGACCCTGTGTACACGGAGCATGGTCAGACCCTGTGTACACGGAGCCCGGTCAGACCCTGTGTACACGGAGCCCGGTCAGACCCTGTGTACACGGAGCGCGGTCAGACCCTGTGTACACGTAGCGCGGTCAGACCCTGTGTACACGGAGCGCGGTCAGACCCTGTGTACACGGAGCGCGGTCCTACCCTGTGTACACGGAGCGCGGTCAGACCCTGTGTACACGGAGCGTGGTCAGACCCTGTGTACATGGAGCGCGGTCAGACCCTGTGTACACGGAGCGCGGTCAGACCCTGTGTACACGGAGCGTGGTCCTACCCTGTGTACACGGAGCGCGGTCAGACCCTGTGTACACAGAGCGTGGTCAGACCCTGTGTACATGGAGCGCGGTCAGACCCTGTGTACATGGAGCGCGGTGCAACCCTGTGTACACGGAGCCCGGTCAGACCCTGTGTACACGGAGCGCGGTCAGAACCTGTGTACACGGAGCGCGGTCAGACCCTGTGTACACGGAGCCCGGTCAGACCCTGTGTACACGGAGCGTGGTCAGACCCTGTGTACATGGAGCGCGGTCAGACCCTGTGTACATGGAGCGCGGTCAGACCCTGTGTACACGGAGCGCGGTCCTACCCTGTGTACACGGAGTGCGGTCAGACCCTGTGTACACGGAGCGTGGTCAGACCCTGTGTACATGGAGCGCGGTCAGACCCTGTGTACATGGAGCGCGGTGCAACCCTGTGTACACGGAACGTGGTCAGACCCTGTGTACACGGAGCCCGGTCAGACCCTGTGTACACGGAGCGCGGTCAGAACCTGTGTACACGGAGCCCAGTCAGACCCTGTGTACATGGAGCACGGTGCAACCCTGTGTACACGGAACGTGGTCAGACCCTGTGTACACGGAGCCCGGTCAGACCCTGTGTACGCGGAGCGCGGTCAGAACCTGTGTACACGGAGCGCGGTCAGACCCTGTGTACACGGAGCCCGGTCAGACCCTGTGTACACGGAGCGCGGTCAGACCCTGTGTACACGGAGCCCGGTGAGATCCTGTGTACACGGAGCGCGGTCAGACCCTGTGTACACGGAGCGCGGTCAGACCCTGTGTACACGGAGCGCGGTCAGACCCTGTGTACACGGAGCGCGGTCAGACCCTGTGTACACGGAGCCCAGTCAGACCCTGTGTACACGGAGCGCGGTCAGACCCTGTGTACACGGAGCCCAGTCAGACCCTGTGTACACGGTGCCCAGTCAGACCCTGTGTACACGGAGCGCGGTCAGACCCTGTGTACACGGTGCCCAGTCAGACCCTGTGTACACGGAGCGCGGTGCAACCCTGTGTACACGGAACGTGGTCAGACCCTGTGTACACGGAGCCCGGTCAGACCCTGTGTACACGGAACGTGGTCAGACCCTGTGTACACGGAGCCCGGTCAGACCCTGTGTACACGGAGCCCAGTCAGACCCTGTGTACACGGAGCGCGGTCAGACCCTGTGTACACGGAGCCTGGTCAGACCCTGTGTACACGGAGCGCGGTCAGACCCTGTGTACACGGAGCCCGGTGAGATCCTGTGTACACGGAGCGCGGTCAGACCCTGTGTACACGGTGCCCAGTCAGACCCTGTGTACACGGAGCGCGGTCAGACCCTGTGTGTTGTCAGTGTACACGTGGAAACTGACTATGTTTTCGGATGATGTCACCAAGGGGCGGCATGTAGATGAGAAATAGGAGGGGCCAAGGATAGATCCTTGGGGGACTCCAGAGGTAACGGTGCCGGAGTGGGAAGGGAAGCCAATAGCGTTAAGGATAGATCTGGCATTAGCCAGGCTGCTTGTCCTTCATCCAGTTCTGGATGACCAAAAATCTCCTCCAATGAAATATTGGGGAGACTGAAGCCATTGTCTTCGGTCCCCGCCACAAACTCCGTTCCCTCGCCACCGACTCCATCCCTCTTCCTGAAAACTGTCTGAGGCTGAACCAGACTGTTTGCTACCTTGGTGTCATATTTGACCTCGAGATGAGCTTCCGACCACATATCTGCGCCATCACTAAGACCGCCTATTTCCACCTCCGTAACATCGCCTGACTCCGCCCCTGCCTCAGTTCATCTGCTGATGAAACCCTCCCCCATGCCTTTGTTGCCTCCAGACTCAACTATTCCAAAGTTCTCCTGGCTGGCCTCCCATCTTCCCCCCCCCACCCCTCCGTAAACTTCAGCTCATCCAAAACGCTGCTGCCCGAATCCTAACTCGCACCACGTCCCCTTCACCCATCACCCCTGTGCTCGCTGACCTACATTGCTCCTGGTCCGGCAACGCCTCAATTTTAAAATTCTCATCCTTGTTTTCAAACCCCTCCAACCTTACAACCCTCTCCATTCATAGAAACATAGAAATATAGAAGATAGGAGCAGGAGTAGGCCATTCGGCCCTTCGAGCCTGCTCCGCCATTCGATGAGATCATGGCTGATCATCCAAACTCAGTACCCTGTCCCTGCCTTCTCCCCATATCCCTTTAGCTCTAAGAAATATATCTAACTCCTTCTTGAATATATTTAATGACTTGGCCTCAACTGCCTTCTGTGGTAGAGAATTCCACAGGTTCACCACTCTCTGGGTGAAGAAATTCCTCCTCATCTCTGTCCTAAATGGCTTACCCCTTATCCTTAGACTGTGACCCCTGGTTCTGGACTCTCTGACCATCGGGAACATTCTACCTGCATCTTGTTTGTCCAGACCTGTCAGAATTTTATAAGTTTTGATGAGATCCCCTCTCGTTCTTCTAAACTCCAGCGAGTATAAGCCCAATCGACCCAATCTCTCCTCATACATCATTCCTGCCATCCCAGGTATCAGCCTGGTGAATCTTCGCTGCACTCCCTCCATGGCAAGAACATCCTTCCTCAGATAAGGTGACCAAAACTGCACACAATACTCAAGGTGTGGTCTCACCAAGGCCCTGTACAACTGCAGCAAGACATCCTTGCTCCTGTACTCAAACCCTTTTGCTATGAAGGCCAACATACCATTTGCATTCTTCCTCCAACTCTGGCCTCTTGCACATCCCCTATTTTAATCGCCCCACCATTGGCGGCCACGCCTTAGCTGCCTGGGCCCTAAACTCTGTAATCCCCTCCCTAAACCTCTTCGCCTCTCTAAATCTCTCTCCTCCTTTAAGATGGTTCTGAAAACCTACCTCTTTGACCAAGCTTTTGGTTATCTGTCCTAATATCTCCATATGTGGCTCGGTGTCAAATTTTGTTGGGTAATGTTCCTGTGAAGCGCCTTTGGACATTTTACTACATTAAAGATGCTATATAAATGCAAGTTGTTGTTATTGTTGAGATTTTGGAATAGACCTAGAGTTAGGGAGAGATTCAGGTTTAGATCTAGGGTTAGGGAGAGATTCGGGGTTAGATTTAGGGTTAGGGAGAGATTCAGGGTTAGATCTAGGGTTAGGGAGAGATTCAGGGTTAGATTTAGGGTTAGGGAGAGATTCAGGTTTAGATCTAGGGTTAGGGAGAGATTCAGGGTTAGATTTAGGGTTAGGGAGAGATTCAGGTTTAGATCTAGGGTTAGGGAGAGATTCAGGGTTAGATTTAGGGTTAGGGAGAGATTCAGGTTTAGATTTAGGGTTAGGGAGAGATTCAGGTTTAGATTTAGGGTTAGGGAGAGATTCGGGGTTAGATTTAGGGTTAGGGAGAGATTCGGGGTTAGATTTAGGGTTAGGGAGAGATTCGGGGTTAGATTTAGGGTTAGGGAGAGATTCGGGGTTAGATTTAAGGTTAGGGAGAGATTCGGGGTTAGATTTAGGGTTAGGGAGAGATTCGGGGTTAGATTTAAGGTTAGGGAGAGATTCGGGGTTAGATTTAAGGTTAGGGAGAGATTCGGGGTTAGATTTAAGGTTAGGGAGAGATTCAGGGTTAGATCTAGGGTTAGGGAGAGATTCGGGGTTAGATTTAAGGTTAGGGAGAGATTCGGGGTTAGATTTAAGGTTAGGGAGAGATTCGGGGTTAGATTTAAGGTTAGGGAGAGATTCGGGGTTAGATTTAAGGTTAGGGAGAGATTCAGGTTTAGATCTAGGGTTAGGGAGAGATTCGGGGTTAGATTTAAGGTTAGGGAGAGATTCAGGGTTAGATTTAAGGTTAGGGAGAGATTCGGGGTTAGATTTAGGGTTAGGGAGAGATTCGGGGTTAGATTTAGGGTTCGGGAGAGATTCGGGGTTAGATTTAGGGTTAGGGAGAGATTCGGGGTTAGATTTAGGGTTCGGGAGAGATTCGGGGTTAGATTTAGGGTTAGGGAGAGATTCAGGGTTAGATTTAAGGTTAGGGAGAGATTCGGGGTTAGATTTAGGATTAGGGAGAGATTCAGGGTTAGATCTAGGGTTAGGGAGAGATTCGGGGTTAGATTTAGGGTTAGGGAGAGATTCGGGGTTAGATTTAGGGTTAGGGAGAGATTCGGGGTTAGATTTAGGGTTAGGGAGAGATTCGGGGTTAGATCTAGGGTTAGGGAGAGATTCAGGGTTAGATCTAGGGTTAGGGAGTATTATGTCCGTGAATGATTGAGACACGGACAGCAGGAGTTGAACACAACGGGCCAGAAATTCCAGGCCAGAAGCGTGAGTACGGTCGGCTTACTCAAGCTTCTGGCCGTTGGAAATGCCGGCGTTCAGCATGAACAGCGCATGCGGGGAACGCCGGCATTTCCAGACCTCGAGCGCGTGCGACTGCACAGGCAGCGCTTGCGCAGTGAACTTCGTGGATTTCATTCATGAAATCCGTGAGGTTAAGTCCTTAGAAGTTACACTGAAAAAAAGCAAGTGTAAAGTGGTTCATTGGCTGCGGAGGAAGATATATTTTATCGTGGAGCTTTTGAAATGCAATATTTTTGTTTGGGAAAGGGAGGGAAGTTATTTTAAGAAATTTTAAGTAAGTTTTAAAGTTAAAATTTTTTCTTTTTAAAGGGTTTTCAGAACGGTAGGTAGAAGGAGCAATTGTGGCTGTGTGAATGGAATGTGAGAATGAGTTATGTATGTATGTCCACATATATTCCTTTACGTATATGTATGTATGTTTTATATTCCTTTACTATGAATGTATGTTTTTAATTATGATTTTCCAATAAGTTACTTTCTCTGAAAGTCATAATTAAATAATACATTCATACACATAAGTAAAGGAATATATACATAACACGCAAAGGAATATATACAGACATACATACTTTCAGAAGCTCCATGATAAGAAATATCTTCCTCCGCAGCCTCTGTAGCAACTGTACCCATGCTTTTTTCATGTGTAAGTTGTAATGACTGGACCTCACTGAAAGCATTAATGAAAGCGGCGAATTATACTGCGCACGCGCTGCATGTGCAGTCGCACGCGTTCTGCCTCTGAACCCCTTCGTTCAGAGGACAGGAAATGCCGGTTTTCCCCACATGCACTGTGCATGCTGAAAACCGGCATTTCATCCAGCCAGATGCGTAAGTACCCCGACCGTACTAGCGCATTTGGAAGGGAATTATTGGGCCAACATTTTACATGTCAATAAAATAAAAAATTTAACACTTGCACGACTTGCCCCCTTGCATCTGCGACTGAGGGTCCAAGGAGGTGCATTGCGCAAGAGGTCATCATCGGACGTATCCTCACACTGTTCCCTTTGGGGAACTGTATGAAGTGGTGGAAGGATTTATGGCCGTGATTAACGCTCAATCCGTGACCGTAACCATCTTTGAACCAGCCATTAGGGTGGTTAGTCTTATGGCGGGAGGGTTTTATGGGCTCCCACAACCCATCTGAGGGGGGGGGGGGGCCACCAACACCCACGGACGCAAGTATCCCGCTGGATGTCCACCCAGAATTTAAAGTTGGAGCTCCGACTCCACTTGCCGGGACTGTCTGGAGTGGGGTTCAAAACCCTACTCCTTCTGGCCCAGCGGCGGGGATGCTTACTGCTACGCAAAAGGCCCACTCCGCACAAAAGGTGACACCCATACGTTTCCTGCGCCTTTTCCCTCCCCGTGACTGGAGCCCTATGCTGCCATTTCACGTTGCTAATCGGATTGGGCGTTTGTCATAGCGGTAGGATCCCCGCCGCTGGGCCAGATCAGGGTAGGGTTTCGAACCCCGCTCCAGACAGTCCCGGCAAGTGGAGTCGGAGCTCCGGCTCTAAATTCTGTGTTGACATCCAGTGGGATATTTGCGTCCGTGGGTGTGGGTGGCCCCCCCTCCTTGTATAGCTTGTGGGAGCCCGTAAAACCCTCCCGCCATAGGACTAACCGCCCTAATGGCTGGTTCAAAGATGGTTACGGTCACGGAATGAGCGTTAATCACGGCCATAAATCCTTCCACCACTTCATACAGTTCCCCAAAGGGAACAGTGTGAAGACACGTATGACGACGACATTGTTAAATAAATAAATGGAATTAAAAAAATTCTTTTAGGGCTTTTAAAAGTCTTTAAATTGCTTTAATTCTCTTTAAAACTACTTCAGATTACTCAAAATAATGTAAACATTTTAAAAAGTTTATAAAAGTTACCAAAATCTTCAAAAAACTTCCAAAAACCTATTTAAACTGCTGCTTTGCATGTAAAAAAGCAAAGCAGCTTGACAGAAACATTGGGGGCATGTCCAGTGAAACTGAGACCTCAAGGGGCGTGTCTCACTTACACTGCACGCTCCTGGGTCCGCGCTGGCTGCACTCCTGGGCGGCGTGATGTCATACGCTGCCCGGGAATGTGCTTTCTATTTCTCCAAGTTCAGGCGTCCCAGAAGCTGATCGGCAGGAGCGCGGGGTAAGTGCAAATACGGGGCTTGCATGCGCTGCAAGCCCCGTTCTGGAATTTCTGGCCCAACAAGTCTTTACTGATTGAAGTCAATCGGGAAACTGAAACTACAGAGGCTCACTAGCGCCTTTTATACAGGGGTGGTCACTGCCGGTACTGCAGTCTGAGACCAGTTATTCTCTTAAAGGTACATACACAACAATTCCTCCCCTTTTAGATAAACAGTACATAACATTCATTTAACAACTAAATGATAACTAATTACAATCACAATTACGGTTGCTAGATACATTGGTTAAGTTTAAGCAATTATAAGTTCAGTCTTTGAGGAGGCTTCCTGATTCTGTCTGGATAACGCCTCTTTGGGGTATCAGGTTCTTCTGGCAAGGTTGAGTCAGGATCAATGTCGTTGTTTGGTTCATCTGCTTCCAATATCACCGATTCTGCGGTAGCTGCAATTGGTACGTCGATTTCATTGCCAGGTGTATCAGATCGTGGTGTGGAGTTGACGTTTTCCAGTGACTCTAGAATCTGGTCAGCATGGCGTCTTACAATGCTCTCTCCAATGTCCACGGTATACATGAGAGGTCCTTGCCGTGTACAAATCATTCCTGGCTGCCATTTCTCAGTGCGGTAGTCCCGGGCCAAAACTGGTTGACCTATCTTAAAACTCCTGGTCGGCCTTTCATTCATATTCTGAAACTGCCTGTTCTCCACATCTCTTCGGACGTTTGGCTTAACCAAATCCAAGTGGCATCGTAGTCTTCGATTGAAGAACATCATGGCTGGAGTTTGGTTGGTAACCACATGTGTCGCATTCCGGTAGGCAAACAAGAAGTTGTCCACCTTGTGTTGTAGGGGTATATCTTCATTACACATTGCCTTGATAGCCTTCTTGAATGTTTGGACAAACCTCTCGGCCAATCCATTAGTGGCTGGATGATATGGGGCAGATGTGTAATGCTTAACACCATTGTTCTTTGGCATAGTGGTTAGCACTGTCGCCTCACAGCGCCAGGGACCCGGGTTCGAATCCGGCCTCGGGTGACTGTCTGTGTGGAGTTTGCACATTCTCCCCGTGTTTGTGTGGGTTTCCTCCGGGTGCTCCGGTTTCCTCCCACAGTCCAAAGATGTGCGGGTTAGGTTGATTGGCTATGATAAATTGACCCTTAGTGTTAGGGGGATTAAATACGTGGGGTTACGGGGATAGGGTGGGATATGTGTTGGTGTAGGGATTACGGGGATCGGGTGGGATATGTGTCGGTGCAGGCTCGATGGGCCGAAATGGCCTCTATCTGCACTGTGGGGTTTCTGTGATTTCTGTGATTTCTGTGAACCTCCGGAACTCTTCAGACACAAACTGTGGTCCATTGTCAGAGCAAATCTGTTCAGGCAGAGCCCATTCCTGGCGAATATGGTTCGTAAAACTGTGATAGTTTTTTCCGTGGTGGTTGAGGACATTTTTATTACCTCTGGCCACTTTGAATGTGCATCCACCGCAATTAAAAACATCGAGTCCATGAAGGGACCAGCAAAATCAATGTGCACCCTTTGCCATGGAGATGAGGGCCACTCCCAGGGATGCAGAGGAGCTTGTGGTGGGGCGTTTTGGACCTTCTGGCATCCTGCACAGCTCTTGGTCATCTCTTCGATTTCTCTGTCGATTCCCGGCCACCACACAAACGCTCTGGCTAAGTTCTTCATTTTTACCCCACCCAGATGACCCTCATGAAGCTCATTGAGCACTCTATCCATCAACTTAGGTGGAATTACTACTCTGGATCCACACATCAAGGTTCCTCTGCACACTGACAGCTGTTCTCTTCTCGGCGAGAATGCTGGCAGCAGTGGTTCGCCATGTGCTGGCCGTCCCTTCACTGTTAAATCATAGACCCGTGATAGTGTCAGGTCATTCCGTGTTTCCTTTTCTATGTTTGCATTCGTCACAGGGAGACATTCGATTATGGTCGAGTGGAATAACTCCATTGGATCCACTGCAAGGTCTTCTTCCACTGTCGGCAACGGTAGGCGTGACAATCCATCAGCATTCCCATGCTGTTTAGTTCCTTTGTACTCGATGTCATATTGGTGTGCCCCTAGGAAAAGGGACCACCTCTGCAGCCGTTGTGCTGTCATTATCGGTACGCCCTTCTGAGGGTTGAAAATGGAGACAAGAGGTTGATGATCGGTTAGTAGAGTAAATTTTTGACCGTGCAGGTAGTGATTGAACTTCTTCACCCCCCACATTAGGCTGAGGGCCTCTCTGTCAATCTGGGCGTAGTTACGCTCGGCAGAAGTTAACGAGCGTGACGCAAAAGCTATCGGCCTCTCTAAACCATCAAGGAATTTATGTGACAGTACCGCCCCAATGCCGTAGGGAGACGCATCACACGCCAGTCTGATCGGCAGTGCTGGGTTGTAGTGAGCCAATACTTCTCTTGAAGTGATTAAGTCCTTACTCTTCTGAAAGGCCCGCTTACAGTCATTGCTCCATTTCCATGCTACTCCCGTTCGTAGCAGGGCGTTCAGTGGGTGCAGAATTGTCGACAAATTCGGCAAAAACTTATGGTAGTAATTCACCAATCCGAGGAATGACCTCAGTTGCGACACATTTTCAGGCGCTGGGGCCTTAACAACCGCTTCAATTTTGTCAGGGGACTTATGTAACCCGTCTTCATCAATCACGTGGCCACAATACGATATCTGTTTCTTAAAAAACTCGCACTTGGGGCGGTTGGCTCGTAGCCCATATTCCCGTAGTCTAGTGAGCAGCTGTTCTAGGTTGACTGTCATCTTCACCTGTCACAAGGATGTCGTCCAAGTAACACTGAGTCCCCGGAATCCCTTGCAGGACTTGTTCCATCGCTCTTTGCCATATCGCCGGAGCCGATGCTACTCCGAATACCAATCGATGATACTGGTAAAGACCTTTGTGAGTGTTTATCGTGAGATATTTCCAAGAGGATTCTTCAACCTCCATCTGCAAATACGCTTGTGCTAGGTCAATTTTTGTAAAACGCTTCCCTCCAGACAGTGAGGCGAAGATGTCTTCTATCCTTGGAAGAGGATATTGTACTGTGTGAAGGACTGGGTTCACCGTCATCTTGAAATCCCCACAGATGCGAACCTACCTTGGCTCCTCAGACTTATTGCTTAACGTTTTCTTCATGACAGGAACGATGGGTGTCGCCCACTCGCTCCAGTCGACCTTAGACAACACGCCTGCCTTCTCCAGATTCTCCAGCTCTGCCTCGACGGCTGGGCGAATTGCATATGGTACCGGTCTTGCTTTGAAAAACTTGGGAATTGCATTCTCTTCGATTTTTATCGAGGCGGTTACGCCTTTAAGAGTGCCCAGTTCTTGTTGAAATACCTCTTTGGCGTTAGCTAAGATTGTTGACAATCGTCCAGGAGTGACGTCGTCATCTTTTTTACCGTCCACCGTCATTGCATGAATGGAGTGCCAATCTAAGCTTATCTTCCTGATCCATTCACGTCCCAATAACGGTGGTCCACCATTTTGCAGTATGTAGAGATATAATTTCCGTATTTTCTTGCCGTTGTATTCGACAGGCACCCTTATTTTTCCTCTGTGGTATACTTTTTGCCCCGTATACGTCGTCAAGACGATGGATGTCTCTCTCAAGGGTATGTGTGAGAATAGCCGCTCGTAGTCTCGTCGATTCATGACGGTTAGCGCTGATCCTGTATCCAATTCCATTTTAACTTGGGACCCTGCTATCGTGAGGGTGACCCAAATGGTTCGGTGATCCTCTTTTGCGATTACATTGTGAAGTTTGAGACAGCTTAGTCTCCTGTTCCCGGATTCACTATCGCTCATCTGGTCTTCGGAACTACTGTCCGTCATCTTTTGTACTTTCTTGTACGGTTCCTTAGTAGCCTTTTTGTTGTCACTGGTCTTCTTCCCAGACCTGCAAACTCGTGCAATGTGTCCCATCTTTCCGCATTGCCTGCATATTTTGTCTTTGGACCAGCAGTCCTTCTGGTCATGGTTAGTTCTGCCGCAGCGATAACATTTTGCAAATCCCATGTCATTTCGTGGGTGCCGTATTCCTGTGGCTTTTGTTGAATTTCTGCAGCTCCCCTGGCTGCTGCTTCGTACGATACTGCCATGCTGAAAGCCTTATCTAGCGTCAGCTCTTTCTCTGAGAGTAACTTCTTCTGTGTTCCTTCACTCAGGAGTCCACAGACAAATTTGTCCCGTAGGGTATCTGCCAGTCCTGCTCTGAACTGGCAGTGCTTTGATAGCTTGCATAGTTCCGTAAGGTACTCAGCATTGCTCTCATCTTTATGCTGAGTTCTCCTGTGGAATTTAAATCTTTCTGCTATCAACAGCGGTGCAGGGTTTAGGTGTTCCTGTAGGACAGCAACAATTTCGTTAAAACTCTTCGCCTTCGGTTTGGCTGGAGTAATCAGGTCCTGCAATAGGCCGTACGTTCTAGCGCCCATTAAGTTTAGCAATACCGATGCCTTTTTCTCATCGGCTATTTCGTTTGCCTCGCAATATACCTCGACTCTTTCCACATACGTGGTCCAGTCCTCTATTGTATTATCAAAGGCAGTGATACAGCCAGTCTTCGGCATCTTGAAAATCTAAAATGGCGCCTCCCGCGCTTTGCCTTCTTCCCCGATTTAACAAAATGGCGTCTCCCGCGCTTTGCCTTCTTCCCCGCTGTTGCTAGCGCTGCTTTCCGCGGTTCCCGTTGCAACCTGCAGCTCCTCGCGGTTTCTTGCGCGTTTAATATTTCTTTTTTTTATTATTTTCCCATCGTGGAACAACCCTGTGGGACTCTTGCCTCCCTCTTCTCAGGTCTATACGCAGCCCGGCTTCGTAGCACCGGCCGCGCCCTGTGTGCTCCACCCTCTCTCTCTCCTCTTCCCGACAACGCTGCTCAGCCCCGTTGCAAGCCACCCGCTCGAGTTCGCGAATGCCGCAGCCCAGGAAGGATCAGTGTACTACCTGCCACCAGCCCAATTAGCTGAAGCACTGTCGACAGGAACCAGGCCCCGCTTTCGACAGCTTCTCCAGCAATCTTCAACTCCGCTACTCAGGGGCGGATGCCCACGGTCGACGCCCGTTTCTACTGCTTCTTTCTTCCTTCTGGCCTCGACCTCTGCTCACTTCGCTGCAGGAATGGATCCCAGGAGGTGGTGCAGATTGTAGGTAAGTTCGTATCTGCTCGTCACCAGTATTATGTCCGTGAATGATTGAGACACGGACAGCAGGAGTTGAACACAACAAGTCTTTACTGATTGAAGTCAATCGGGAAACTGAAACTACAGAGGCTCACTAGCGCCTTTTATACAGGGGTGGTCACTGCCGGTACTGCAGTCTGAGACCAGTTATTCTCTTAAAGGTACATACACAACAGGGAGAGATTCAGGGTTAGATTTAGGGTTAGGGAGAGATTCAGGGTTAGATTTAAGGTTAGGATTCGAATGGGATTAGGGTTAGGGTTACGAGGTTCAGGCAGAAGGAGAATTTATGCTTCTGGAGTTTATGCTCCCCTCTTTTACTGGAATGACCATCCCTCAGAAAATGACAAGAAGGGCCACCATGACCTTTGGTCACCTTAGCACGCAGTAAGGGAATGAAATGATTGTTGGACTCTGGGCCTGAGTATTAGACAAGACCACGTGCAGTACTGGATTTAGTAATGCTGTGAAGATCCTCATTTCACTTCCCTGGCTGTGGTTAATCTGTACTTCCTCAAACTCCTCTCCAAACCGTAGAGGATCGAAATGAAAAAAAAATTAAATCGCAATCAGGCAGAAAGCTGTCACATAATGGCCGAATATCTGTCATCAGTCTGCAACTAGGGCTTAAAATGGAGGCTGCCCCCTCACAGAGTACAAAATGGTGGCTCACAACACCCACCTGCCGGAGCAAGACGGGCCTATTGATTTGCAATCAGCAAGTAAGGAGCGCTGTAGATGGGTGTGGAATATCATGATTGCATCTTTCGTTGGACTGTGTACTTTCCGGTTCTCATTCTGTATGAACACTCCTTGCTGTCTGAGCTGTGGAGACTCTCTGTATTTAACATTTTGTTTGCCTGAAATCAAAGGAATTGTTTAATCTTGAACCGCAGGGAGGATATATTGTCCTTGGAGAGGGAGCAGCGCAGATTCACCAGAATGATACCGGGGCTAAAAGGGTTAAATTATGAGGACAAGTTGCATAGACCAGGCTTGTATTCCCTGGAGTGTAGAAGATTAAGGGGCGATCTAATTGAGGTGTTTAAGATGATTAAAGGAGTTGATAGGGTAAAGAGAGAGGAACTATTTCCTCTGGTGGGGGGAGCCCAGAACAAGGGGGCACAACCTTAAAATTAGAGCTCGGCCGTTCAGGGGTGATGTCAGGAAGCACGTCTTCACACAAAGGGTAGTGGAAACCTGGAACTCTCTCCCCCAGAAAGTTGTTGAGGCTGGGGGTCAATTGTAAATTTCAAGACTCAGATCGATAGATTTTTGTTGGGTAAGGGTATTCAGGGTTACGGAACCAAGGCGGGTAAATGGAGTTAAGATACAGATCAGCCGTGATCTAATTGAATGGTGGACGAAGCTCGAGGGGCTGAATGGCCTATTCCTGTTCTTAAGCTCCAATATTTAAAGCAGAAAATCCCCATAAAACTTGAGAGTCTATTCATGTTCAACAGTTCTGGCATGGGCTGTGTGCACAATGGGTGACTGGTGGATTTAGATACAAGATTAAATGTAAGAGATTTAGAACTGAGAGCAGGAGAAACTTCTTCACACGGAGTTGTGAGGCTGTGGGATTCACTTCCAGAGTTAGTGGTTGAGGCAGAAACTGTGTCAACATTCAAGAATAGATTGGATAGGGGGATGAAGGAAAGGGATATGGGAACAGGGTGGGTGATTAGAACTATTTGCTCATGTGGAGTGTAAATACTGACATAGATTGGTTGGGCCGAATCACCGAATCACAGAATCACAGAAACCCCACAGTGCAGATAGAGGCCATTTCGGCCCATCGAGCCTGCACCGACACATATCCCACCCGATCCCCGTAACCCCTACACTGACACATATCCCACCCGATCCCCGTAACCCCACGTATTTAATCCCCCTAACACTAAGGGTCAATTTATCATAGCCAATCAACCTAACCCGCACATCTGTGTTGTTCTTCAATGTATTTCACATATAGAAAGAGAGAAAGAAAGACTTGCATTTATATAGCGACTTTCATGACCCTGGGACGTCCCAAAGTGCTTTACAGCCAATAATGTACTTTTCGACGTGTAGCCACTGATGTAATGAGAGAAATGACCAATTTGCGCACAGCAAGCTCCCACAAAACAGCAATGAGATAATGACCAGATAATCTGTTTTAGTGCTGTTGGTTGAGGGATTAATATTGGCCAGGATTCCGGGGAAACTCTGACGAAAGGTCATCGACCTGAAACGTTAACTCTGTTTCTCGCTCCACAGATGCTGCCGGACCTGCTGAGTATTTCCAGCATTTTCAAGTTTTTATTTCCGGGGAAACTCCACCGCTTTCCATCGAAATAGTGGCCGTAGGATCTTTTACGTCCACCTGAGAGGACAGACGGGGCCTCTGTTTAACGCCTCATGCGAAAGACGGCGCCTCCGACAGCGCAGCATTGCCTCCCTCTACCAGGTGGGGGGAGGGTGGCTCCAATTGACTCAGCGATGAAGTTGTCAGGGAGGGGAGAATCGAGTCAGGGTACTCACTCATGATCGCTATCCCCGCTGGGAGGTGTATGTGTAGACACTGAGTGGAGACAAGATCATAGTAAGCAACTAAAGGAGGTTCATCTTATCAATGCGTCACTCCAAGAAACCGTAAGGAATCTGGGAACATTCTGAGCGTATTAATCAGCTCCCTGTGGGCTGATTCTAGTTCTCTCTGTTACAAATAATGTGCTGTCTAACATTTTGCCTGTATATTTACTTTACTGAACCACTTTGAGCTGACCAGAAGCTCCACCTGTACATAGGGCTCTGACCCAGCCAGATTTCTGATGGTCAAATTCACAGAAGTGTTCCCAACTCTGCAGTAAACCTCTCTGCCCCACTAACAAAGGCAGGAAAATTCAGTGTCCATTCTCCAGTAAAGAACAAGTCTCCCCTCCCAATTATTCCAACCTATAATTGTTTGCTGTATTTTATTGAACTCGAACAGACCCCAGTTGTAGTAGCTCAGGTCAGGGGAGAAATTCCACCGCACACTGACTTTCCTTACAGAAAAAATTATCCCAGCACAGTCCAGCAGAGTGCACTCCCAGCACAGTCCAGCAGAGAATGTGCTCCCAACACAATCCAGCAGAGAGTGTGCTCCCAGCACAGTCCAGCAGAATGTGCGCTCCAGGCACAGTCCAGCAGAGTGTGTGCTCCCAGCACAGTCCAGCAGAGTGCACTCCCAGCACAGTCCAGCAGAATTCGCTCCCAGCACAGTCCAGCAGAGTGCGCTCCCAGCACAGTCCAGCAGAGTGTGCGCTCCAAGCACAGTCCAGCAGAGTGTGTGCTCCCAGCACAGTCCAGCAGAGTGCACTCCCAGCACAGTCCAGCAGAATGCGCTCCCAGCACAGTCCAGCAGAGTGTGCTCCCAGCACAGTCCAGCAGAGAATGCTCTTTGAAGGCCTCCCATTGTTCACTGCTTATAATGCCAGTGTGCTCCCCCAGCTGATGGTTATAACATTGGTGACCCCACTCCCCAGGATCTGGTTATAATGTCAATGCCCCCCTCCTCTCCCCCAGGAGATGGTTCTATTGTTAGAGCTTTACTAGACCCATCTCCCAACTGGACATAGCCCCCGATCTCCATTCCCCAATGTCTCCATTCCCCAGTTCGTCACTCGCTGGGTTACCTCCTTTCTTCGAAGTGGCTGATCAGCTCAGACACAGAGTTCTGCTGCTTTTCCACGTTCATCTCAATCTCCATCTCCTGGCTCCCTCAGGTCAGGGCCTCACCACACACTCGGTCTTCTCGATTCACCTCAGGGAGAGAGGCTGCATAAAGAACCAGCAAGCGGAGTATCACAAGAGACCTGCACACAGATTGGACACTGAGTGTAAGAGTGCGTGGGAACTGAGACACACACACACACACACACACACACACACACACACACGTATCCTCCCTCTCTCACAGCTCCTCATACCAGGTACTCGCTCTTATTGTTCCCATTCGCCTCTCGATCCCCTTGAAGTCCCTGAATCTGCTTCTATCTCCAGGGTGCTGGCACAGACTATAATACATTGAGGCCCCTTCTGCTTGTCCCAGTGCATTGAGAGGATGATAGGATCCAAGACATAATTAGAGGAACAATTCAATTCAATTCAATTCAAATTGCTTTATTGGCATGATAAGGTACATCTTATGTTCACAGAATCACAGAAATCACAGAAACCCCACAGTGCAGATAGAGGCCATTTCGGCCCATCGAGCCTGCACCGACACATATCCCACCCGATCCCCGTAACCCCTACACCAACACATATCCCACCCTATCCCCGTAACCCCACATATTTAATCCCCCTAACACTAAGGGTCAATTTATCATAGCCAATCAACCTAACCCGCACATCTTTGGACTGTGGGAGGAAACCGGAGCACCCGGAGGAAACCCACGCAAACACGGGGAGAATGTGCAAACTCCACACAGACAGTCGCCCAAGGCCGGATTCGAACCCGGGTCCCTGGTGCTGTGAGGCAACAGTGCTAACCACTATGCCACCGTGTTGCCAAAGCATCAAAATACATTTATGGTTGAACACATAAACGCAGATCTATTCATACAGTGTATAAACAGATATATCCCTGAGTGTATAAATATACATTCGCATAATTTATATATACTCTTTTCTTAGGTTTACTGGTTGTCCCTCTGTTTATGGCAAGCTGTAACATAGTGTGCCGCTAGTGTTACACAGTTTCTCTCTTCCCCTAGTAGGTATGGGAGTTTTTGGTCGTCATTCAAATTTCTGAATTCAGGGCATATTTGTGAGAATTTTTGGTAGAAATTCTCCCTGATGCCCTGATATTTTCCACAGGCTGTGAGGAAGTGCATCTCTGTCTCCACCACTCCCTGACTGCAGTGAGAGCATATCCTGTCCTCTCTTGGCAGCCTGGTCTGCCTGTGTCTGCCTTTTTCGATCGCCAGGCTATGTTCACTAAGTCTGTACCTTGTCAAGGTTTATCTCAGTTTGTTATCCTTTACCATGGTCAGGTACTCAGCCATGTTGTATTGTCTGTTTAGGGCCAAATAGCAATTGAGTTTGCTTTGGGTTTTTGTTGTTTCTGCCCAATATGACAGGTATTTTTCCTTTTGCTTAGTGACAATTGTGTTGGGTCGAATTCTCTGTGCTACGATGTCACTGTCCTGGGGCTGGTTATTGTTAGTATTGTTAGTGGTTGCTTCACTGAGCCCCAGGACTAGTTGACTGAGGGAGTTCTTCTTTATGGTCCTCTCTTGGCATTTCAAGGCTTCGTAATGATAGCAGTGGGGGTTGCTCATTTTTAGGTGTTTCCAAAATTTGGTGGCTCTTTTTTGGATAGTAATTATTAGTGGAAATTGGCCTAGTTCTGCCCTGCATGCATTGTTTACGGTTTTCCTTTGAGTCCGGAGGATACTTTTACAGAATTCTGCATGTAGGATCTCAAATTGGGTGTTTGTCCCATTTTGCAAATTCTTGTTGTGTTAGCGGTCCCCATACCTCACTGCCATAGAGTGCAATTGGTTCAATTACTGATTTAAAAATTTTGAGCCAAATGCTAATTGGGATTTCTATTTGGATTGATCTTTTAATGGCATAGAAAGCCCTTCTAGCTTTCTCTTTCAGTTCATTCACAGCCAGTTTGAAATTTCCCGTAGAGCTGATTTTTATGCCCAAGTATGTGTAGTTAGTGGTTTGTTCGATTTTAGTTGTTCCTAGTGTGAGATTTATTTTGGGTCCCTGATGTCTGGATCTTTGCTGGAACACGAGGACTTTGGTTTTTTGGAGGTTTATTGTCAGGGCCCAGGTCTGACAGACTGATTCCAGCAGATCCAGGTTCTGCTGTAGACCCTCCTTAGTTGGTGACAGCAGGAGAGCTACCTGAGCCCAGACCAACATTTCTCCTTCGATAACCACCACGAACAGGTATTGTGCAATTGCTGTCGGTGGCATGCTGTTGGCACAGAGTGGCTGCCATATTGCTCAGATAACCAGGAAAGGTTCGATCAGGGCCCGATGGGCTTTAAGATGTAGACATTCCAAGAGTGAGGACTGTATTTAACTGCGCTCTGGGAGAGGACGGCATACTACGGTTAACTGACAGTCCATGGCTCGCTCAGATTGGGTACAGATTGGAATAGTGAAGGGTGGGGGTGCTGTTACAATGGGAGAGGTGGGTTGCAGCACAGCCTGAGAGATGTTTACCTTGGGTGGTTGTCTGGTCACACACCCAGAGAGAGACCTGCCCACAGGCCAGTAGATGTCTGCAGTGAGCTTCAAACAACAATACTGTCCAGATATAATCTATACACACTGTCCAGGTACAATCTATATAGACTGAGCAGGTACAATCTATACACACTGTCCAGGTACAATCTATATACACTGTCCAGGTACAATCTATATACACTGTCCAGGTACAATCTATACACACTGTCCAGGTACAATCAATATACACTGTCCAGGTACAATCTATATACACTGTCCAGGTACAATCTATATACACTGTCCAGGTACAATCTATACACACTGTCCAGGTACAATCTATATACACTGTCCAGGTACAATCTATACACACTGTCCAGGTACAATCAATATACACTGTCCAGGTACAATCTATATACACTGTCCAGGTACAATCTATATACACTGTCCAGGTACAATCAATATACACTGTCCAGGTACAATCTATATACACTGTCCAGGTACAATCTATATACACTGTCCAGGTACAATCAATATACACTGTCCAGGTACAATCAATATACACTGTCAGGGTACAATCTATATACACTGTCCAGGTACAATCTATATACACTGTCCAGGTACAATCAATATACACTGTCCAGGTACAATCTATATACACTGTCCAGGTACAATCTATATACACTGTCCAGGTACAATCTATATACACTGTCCAGGTACAATCTATATACACTGTCCAGGTACAATCTATATAGACTGAGCAGGTACAATCAATATACACTGTCCAGGTACAATCAATATACACTGTCCAGGTACAATCAATATACACTGTCCAGGTACAATCTATATACACTGTCCAGGTACAATCTATAAACACTGTCCAGGTGCAATCAATATACACTGTCCAGGTACAATCTATATACACTGTCCAGGTACAATCTGTATACACTGAGCAGGTACAATCTATACACACTGTCCAGGTACAATCAATATACACTGTCCAGGTACAATCTATATACACTGTCCAGGTACAATCTATATACACTGTCCAGGTACAATCAATATACACTGTCCAGGTACAATCAATATACACTGTCCAGGTACAATCTATATACACTGTCCAGGTACAATCTATATACACTGTTCAGGTACAATCAATATACACTGTCCAGGTACAATCTATATACACTGTCCAGGTACAATCAATATACACTGTCCAGGTACAATCTATATACACTGTCCAGGTACAATCTATATACACTGTCCAGGTACAATCAATATACACTGTCCAGGTACAATCTATATACACTGTCCAGGTACAATCTATATACACTGTCCAGGTACAATCAATATACACTGTCCAGGTACAATCTATATACACTGTCCAGGTGCAATCAATATACACTGTCCAGGTACAATCTATATACACTGTCCAGGTACAATCTATATACACTGTCCAGGTGCAATCAATATACACTGTCCAGGTACAATCTATATACACTGTCCAGGTACAATCTATATACACTGTCCATGTACAATCTATAAACACTGTCCAGGTACAATCTATATACACTGTCCAGGTACAATCTATATACACTGTCCAGGTACAATCAATAAACACTGTCCAGGTACAATCTATATACACTGTCCAGGTGCAATCAATATACACTGTCCAGGTACAATCAATATACACTGTCCAGGTACAATCAATATACACTGTCCAGGTGCAATCAATATACACTGTCCAGGTACAATCTATATACACTGTCCAGGTACAACCTATATACACTGTCCAGGTGCAATCAATATACACTGTCCAGGTACAATCTATATACACTGTCCAGGTACAATCTATATACACTGTCCAGGTACAATCTATAAACACTGTCCAGGTACAATCTATATACACTGTCCAGGTACAATCTATAAACACTGTCCAGGTACAATCTATAAACACTGTCCAGGTACAATCTATATACACTGTCCAGGTACAATCTATATACACTGTCCAGGTACAATCTATAAACACTGTCCAGGTACAATCTATATACACTGTCCAGGTACAATCTATATAGACTGAGCAGGTGCAATCAATATACACTGTCCAGGTACAATCAATATACACTGTCCAGGTACAATCAATATACACTGTCCAGGTACAATCTATATACACTGTCCAGGTACAATCTATAAACACTGTCCAGGTGCAATCAATATACACTGTCCAGGTACAATCAATATACACTGTCCAGGTGCAATCAATATACACTGTCCAGGTACAATCAATATACACTGTCCAGGTACAATCAATATACACTGTTCAGGTACAATCTATATACACTGTCCAGGTACAATCTATATACACTGTCCAGGTACAATCTATATACACTGTCCAGGTACAATCAATAAACACTGTCCAGGTACAATCTATATACACTGTCCAGGTACAATCTATATACACTGTCCAGGTACAATCTATATACACTGTCCAGGTACAATCAATATACACTGTGAAGGTACAATCAATATACACTGTCCAGGTACAATCTATATACACTGTCCAGGTACAATCAATATACCCTGTCCAGGTACAATCTATATACACTGTCCAGGTACAATCAATATACACTGTCCAGGTACAATCAATATACACTGTCCAGGTACAATCAATATACACTGTCCAGGTACAATCTATATACACTCTCCAGGTACAATCAATATACACTGTCCAGGTACAATCGATATACACTGTCCAGGTACAATCTATACACACTGTCCAGGTACAATCTATATACACTGTCCAGGTACAATCTATATACACTGTCCAGGTACAATCTATATACATTGTCCAGGTACAATCTATATACACTGTCCAGGTGCAATCTATCTACACTGTCCAGGTACAATCTATATACACTGTCCAGGTGCAATCTATATACACAGTCCAGGTACAATCTATATACACTGTCCAGGTACAATCTATAAACACTGTCCAGGTACAATCTATATAGATTGTCCAGGTACAATCTATATACACTGTCCAGGTACAATCTATATACACTGTCCAGGTACAATCTATAAACACTGTCCAGGTACAATCTATAAACACTGTCCAGGTACAATCTATAAACACTGTCCAGGTACAATCTATAAACACTGTCCAGGTACAATCTATATACATTGTCCAGGTACAATCTATATACACTGTCCAGGTACAATCTATATACACTGTCCAGGTACAATCTATAAACACTGTCCAGGTACAATCAATATACACTGTCCAGGTACAATCTATATACACTGTCCAGGTACAATCTATATACACTCTCCAGGTACCATCTATATACACTGTCCAGGTACAATCTATATACACTGTCCAGGTACAATCAATATACACTGTCCAGGTACAATCTATATACACTGTCCAGGTACAATCTATACACACTGTCCAGATACAATCTATATACACTGTCCAGGTACAATCTATATACACTGTCCAGGTACAACCTATAAACACTGTCCAGGTACAATCAATATACACTGTCCAGGTACAATCTATATACACTGTCCAGGTACAATCTATATACACTGTCCAGGTACAATCAATATACACTGTCCAGGTACAATCTATATACATTGTCCAGGTACAATCTATAAACACTGTCCAGGTACAATCTATATACACTGTCCAGGTACAATCGATATACACTGTCCAGGTTCAATCTATATACACTGTCCAGGTACAATCTATATACACTGTCCAGATACAATCTATATACACTGTCCAGGTACAATCTATATACACTGTCCAGGTACAATCTATATACACTGTCCAGGTCCAATCTATATACACTGTCCAGGTACAATCAATATACACTGCCCAGGTACAATCTATATACACTGTCCAGGTACAATCTATATACACTGTCCAGGTACAATCACTATACACTGTCCAGGTACAATCTATATACACTGTTCAGATACAATCTATATACACTGTCCAGATACAATCTATATACACTGTCCAGGTATAATCTATATACACTGTCCAGGTACAATCAATATACACTGTCCAGGTACAATCTATATACACTGTCCAGGTACAATCTATATACACTGTCCAGGTACAATCTATATTCACTGTCCAGGTACAATCTATACACACTGTCCAGGTACAATCTATAAACACTGTCCAGGTACAATCTATATACACTGTCCAGGTACAATCTATACACACTGTCCAGGTACAATCTATATACACTGTCCAGGTACAATCTATACACACTGTCCAGGTACAATCTATAAACACTGTCCAGGTACAATCTATATACACTGTCCAGGTACAATCTATACACACTGTCCAGGTACAATCTATAAACACTGTCCAGGTACAATCTATAAACACTGTCCAGGTACAATCTATATACACTGTCCAGTTACAATCTATACACACTGTCCAGGTACAATCTATACACACTGTCCAGGTACAATCTATAAACACTGTCCAGGTACAATCTATACACACTGTCCAGGTACAATCTATATACACTGTCCAGGTACAATCTATATACACTGTCCAGGTACAATCAATATACACTGCCCAGGTACAATCTATATACACTGTCCAGGTACAATCTATATACACTGTCCAGGTACAATCACTATACACTGTCCAGGTACAATCTATATACACTGTCCAGATACAATCTATATACACTGTCCAGATACAATCTATATACACTGTCCAGGTACAATCTATATACACTGTCCAGGTACAATCAATATACACTGTCCAGGTACAATCTATATACACTGTCCAGGTACAATCTATATACACTGTCCAGGTACAATCTATATTCACTGTCCAGGTACAATCTATATACACTGTCCAGGTACAATCTATACACACTGTCCAGGTACAATCTATAAACACTGTCCAGGTACAATCTATATACACTGTCCAGGTACAATCTATACACACTGTCCAGGTACAATCTATATACACTGTCCAGGTACAATCTATACACACTGTCCAGGTACAATCTATAAACACTGTCCAGGTACAATCTATATACACTGTCCAGGTACAATCTATATACACTGTCCAGGTACAATCTATAAACACTGTCCAGGTACAATCTATAAACACTGTCCAGGTACAATCTATACACACTGTCCAGGTACAATCTATAAACACTGTCCAGGTACAATCTATATACACTGTCCAGTTACAATCTATACACACTGTCCAGGTACAATCTATACACACTGTCCAGGTACAATCTATAAACACTGTCCAGGTACAATCTTTACACACTGTCCAGGTACAATCTATAAACACTGTCCAGGTACAATCTATATACACTGTCCAGGTACAATCTATACACACTGTCCAGGTACAATCTATATACACTGTCCAGGTACAATCTATATACACTGTCCGGGTACAATCTATAAACACTGTCCAGGTACAATCTATATACACTGTGCAGGTACAATCTATATACACTGTCCAGATACAATCTATATACAATATCCAGGTACAATCGATATACACTGTCCAGGTACAATCGATATACACTCTCCAGGTACAATTTATATACACTGTCCAGGTACAATCGATATAAACAGTCCAGGTAAAATATATATACACTGTCCAGGTACAATCTATGTACACTCTCGAGGTACAATCTGTATACACTGTCCAGGTACAATCAATATACACTGTCCAGGTACAATCTATATACACTGTCCAGGTACAATCTATATACACTGTCCAGGTACAATCTATATACACTGTCCAGGTACAATCTATATACACGGTCCAGGTAAAATGTATATACAATCTCCAGGTACAATCTATTTACACTGTCCAGTTACAATCGATATACACTCTCCAGGTACAATTTATATACACTGTCCCGGTACAATCGATATAAACAGTCCAGGTACAATTTATACACAATGTCCAGGTTCAGTCTATATACATTGTCCAGGTACAATCGATATACCTTTTCCAGGTACAATCTATATACACTGTCCAGGTACAATCTATATACACGGTCAAGGTAAAATCTATATACAATCTCCAGGTACAATCTATATACACTGTCCAGGTACAATCTATATACACTGTCCAGGTACAATCTATAAACACTGTCCAAGTCCAATCGATATACACTCTCCAGGTACAATCTATATACACTGTCCAGGTAGAATCTATATACACGGTGCAGGTACAATCTATATACAGTCTCCAGGTACAATCTATATACACTGTCCAGGTACAATCTATATACACTGTCCAGGTACAATCGATATACACTGTCCAGTTACAATCGATATACAGTGTCCAGGTACAATCTGTATACACTGTCCAGGTACAATCTATATATACTGTCCAGGTACAATCTATACACACTCCCCAGGTACAATCTATATACACTGTCCAGGAACAATCTATATACACGGTCCAGGTAAAATCTATATACAATCTCCAGGTACAATCTATATACACTGTCCAGGTGCAATCTATATACACTGTCCAGGTACAATCTATATACACTGTCCAGGTACAATCGATATACACTGTCCAGGGACAATTGATATACACTGTCCAGGTACAATCTGTATACACTGTCCAGGTACAATCGATATACACTGTCCAGGTTCAATCTATATACACTCTCCAGGTACAATCTATATACACTGTCCAGGTTCAATCTATATACACGGTCCATGTAAAATCTATATACAATCTCCAGGTTCAATCAATATACACTGTCCAGGTACAATGTATAAACACTGTCCAGGTACAATCAATATACATGGTCCAGGTACAATCAATATACACTGTCCAGGTACAATTCGATATACACTGTCCAGGTACAATCGATATACACTGTCCAGGTACAATCAATATACACTGTCCAGGTAATTTCTATATACCCTGTCCATGTACAATTTATATTCACTGTCCAGGTACAATCTATATACACTGTCCAGGTACAACAAATATACACTGTCCAGGTACAATCTATATACACTGTCCAGGTACAATCTATATACACTGTCCAGGTACATTCGATATACACTGTCCAGGTACAATCTATAAACAATGTCCAGGTACAATCTATATACACTTTCCAGGTACAATCTATATACACTGTCCAGGTACAATCGATATACCGTCTCCAGGTACAATCTATATACACTCTCCAGGTTCAATCTGTATACACTGTCCAGGTATAATCGATATACACTTTCCAGGTACAATCTACATACACTCTCCAGGTACAATCTACATACACTGTCCAGGTACAATCTATATACTTTGTCCAGGTACAATCGATATACACTGTCCAGGTACAATCGATATACACTGTCCAGGTACAATCAATATACACTGTCGAGGTACAATCTATATAC
This sequence comes from Somniosus microcephalus, assembly GCF_052327205.1. Classification (NCBI taxonomy): domain Eukaryota; kingdom Metazoa; phylum Chordata; class Chondrichthyes; order Squaliformes; family Somniosidae; genus Somniosus; species Somniosus microcephalus. The sequence goes on along the minus strand of NC_141004.1, from coordinate 74,182,986 downwards.
ACTGTCCAGGTACAACCTATATACACTGTCAAGGTACAATCGATATACACTGTCCAGGTACAATCTATATACACTGTCCAGGTACAATCTACATACACTGTCCAGGTACAATCTATATACACTGTCCAGGTACAATCTATATACACTGTCCAGGTACAATCTATATACACTGTCCAGCTACAATCTATACACACTTTCCAGGTACAATCTATATACACTGTGTGATGAAATATATGCCTTCATCAACCCCTGTGTTTTACCTGCTTTGTATTGTGTGTACCGCCCCCTTTTTCCTATTGTGTGTATTGGCTACGCCCCTGTCTTTTGTCATATAAAGGTCTCAAGAGCTGTATGAGTCATTCTATCAGACGAACCCGATGTGTAAAGACCTGCAATGTTCTTAGTGATTAAAAGCCTTTAGTTGAATCCTTTAAACTCCTTGGCCTAGAAATTGAGTTGGGCCCGCGCCAGGGCTTTAGCGACAGAAATTTTGCGCCGGAGCTAAGTCCCGCTGCGCACGCCAAAAATTCAGTAGCGCCGCGCCCAGACGGCTGCGGGCGCTACTGGAGGGTGTCAGCGCCTCCCAATGGGCGCTGACTGCAGGATTGCGGCGCTAATCCCCCGCTGCAGCACCCGATGCGGTGCGGCAGGCTGGGGTACTGCAGGCCTCCTCCTTCTGTTAAGGAGGAGCTGCCTGCAGCCGCCCGCTGGCCATTGGATTTGGTGAAAAAATGAGCCTGGCACCTCGGAGAAGTGCCGGGCTCTCGGCCCACACACATCTGTGCCGCGGGGGGGTGGTGGAGGAGTCCGGGGAGGGAGGTGCGGGCAGGCGGCCGCCGGGAATGCGGCCGGCCGCCGCGCCACCTTAATGCGCCGGCGCTAGGACCATGAAGGCACTTCTGAAAAATCGTTGGTTGCGGCTGCCACGGGCGAGGCGGCCGCAACTGAATTTCGGCGTTCGGGCGCGTTACCATGGCAACCGGGACGCTGCGCACACCGATGACGTCATTGGTGCCGGCGCAGCGCAACCGGTGTAACGCCGATGGTAGGGCCCTAGTCAATTTCAGAAGCGGCTATAATTGCGGCGCTAGGCCCTCTAGCGCCTCTAAATGGGCGCTGACCCCACTCAATTTCTAGGCCCTTGTCTTTGAGTTATCGATGGCACATCAATTTTAATCACTAAAACACCAAGATGGATCGACTCCTGAAACCAGAGCGCTTGGATCTGGACCCCCATGCCTCAGACGCAGCCACACAGTTCGGACACTGGTTCCAATGCTTCAAATTTTTCATCGCAAACTCATCCACCGCCATAGCAGCCGCAACCGCCACCGGAGACGTGAAACTGGGAATCCTGCGAAACTGGGTGAGCCATCGGGCCTCCCCTCTCATCCAAGACGCCACCAGCTACGGGGATGCCTGCACCATTCTGAAGGCCCACTACGTGCGGCCAATAAACGAGGTGTACGTCAGGCATCTTCTGACTACCCGCACGCAGCTGCATGGTGAGTCACTAGAAGACTTTATGCTAAGCCTAAAAGTACTGGGCAGAGACTGTAACTGTAAGGCTGTGTCTGCCACCGTGTACACGGAGGAGCTGATCCGAGACTCCTTTATTGCGGGCCTCAGTTCAGATTACATTCGGCAGAAACTGTTTGAAAAGAAGGGACTGGACTTAAAACAGGCTATGGATATAGCGCGATCGCTGGATATGGCCCAGAGGAACTCTGATTCCTGTTCCTCAGGCCACGCGGCCCACTCCGCCTCGTGCGCACCGTGGGGGCCGCCATCTTGGAAGCCATCTTCACCTCCCAGGTCTCAGGCCAGCCCAGCACCATCGGAGCCCCAGCCCCCACCCAGGAGCCCCACTACTGCCGCGATGCATCGGGACCTGAAATGCTACTTTTGCAGCCAGGACAAACACTCCAGGCATCTGTGCCCAGCGAAGGGCACCACCTGTTTTAAATGCGGGAAGAAAGGACATTTCAGCAAAGTCTGCAGAGGGAACCCCGCCTCCAACTCCACCACCGCCGCGTGCGCGCCGTGGGAGCGGCCATCTTGGATGCCATCTTGTCCACCCTCATGGAATCCACCATCTTGCCCCGACTACACGGACCTCCAGGACCCACTGGTGGCCTCGATCACAGTGGATCAATCCAGGCCGCATCCGTTGTCTAAATCGATGATGGACATAGAGGTAAACGGGAACAAGGTTAAATGCTTGATTGACTGCGGGAGCACCGAAAGCTTTATTCATCCTAGCCTGGTAAAACGACTTTCACTAACGATAGTCCCCACACAGGGCAAAATCGCCATGGCTGATAAGACTCATACCTCAAAAATTACAGGTTTCTGCGCGGTTATGTTGTCAGTAAAAGGCACTGATTACAGAGATTTTAAACTATTGATAATGCCAGATCTCTGTGTGAGCGTGATCTTGGGTCTGGACTTCCAGTGCCACCACCAAAGTATCACGCTTACCTACGGTGGGTCCCAGCCGCCCCTCACAGTGTGCGGTCTGGCTACCCTGAAGGTCAAGCCGCCCTCTCTGTTCGCCAACCTCGCACCCAACTGCCGACCCATAGCGACCAAGAGTAGGCGGTACAGCTGGGAAGATAGACGGTTCATTGTGTCGGAAGTAGAAAGACTCAAGTGGGAGGGTATCATCGAATGCAGTACCAGCCCGTGGCGCGCCCAGGTAGTAGTAATTAAGGGAAGCGAAAAGAAGCAGATGGTGATAGATTATAGCCAGACGGTTAATCTATACACCCAGCTAGACGCCTACCCTCTGCCCCGCATAGCGGATATGGTTAACCAAATCGCGCAATACCGGGTGTTTTCCACCATCAACCTAAAATCGGCATACCACCAGCTCCCCAGTAGGCCGGAGGACCGTCCATACACCGCCTTCGAGGCGAACGGATGCCTCTACCACTTCCTCAGAGTCCCCTTTGGGGTAACGAACGGGGTCTCGGTCTTCCAGCGGGAGATGGACCGCATGGTCGATGAGAACCAGTTAACAGCCACCTACCCATACCTAGACAACGTCACCATCTGCGGCCACGACCAGCAAGACCACGACTCGAACCTCGCGAGATTTCTGAAAACCGCCCTCAGACTCAATCTCACCTACAACGAGGATAAATGTGTCTTTAGCACCACGCGCCTCTGTATCCTGGGCTGCGTGGTGGAAAACAGGGAAATCGGTCCGGACCCCGACCGATTGCGCCCCCTACGGGAGCTACCCCTACCAAACACTCCCAAGGCCCTGAAAAGGTGCCTGGGGTTCTTCTCCTATTACGCCCAATGGGTCCCCAATTATTCCGACAAGGCCCGTCCCCTCCTGAAATCAACGTCCTTCCCGCTCACGGCCGAGGCCCACGCCGCCTTCAACAGCATTAAACACGACATTGAGAAGGCCGCGCTGCGGGCAGTGGACGAAAACATCCCTTTCCAGGTCGAAAGCGATGCGTCCGACTTTGCTTTAGCAGCCACCCTCAACCAGGATGGGCGGCCCGTAGCCTTTTTCTCAAGAACCCTCCAAGGGCCCGAGATCAGGCACTCCTCGGTAGAGAAGGAGGCCCAGGCCATAGTGGAGGCAGTGCGGCACTGGAGGCACTACCTAGCCGGCAAACGCTTCACCCTGCTTACCGACCAGCGGTCGGTAGCCTTCATGTTTAACAACAAACAGAGGGGGAAGATCAAGAACGACAAAATTCTCAGGTGGCGGATCGAACTCTCCACGTTTGAGTACGACATAATATATAGGCCGGGGACCCTCAACGAATCCCCTGACGCCCTATCACGAGGGATGTGTGCCAGCATCCAGGGGGACAGGCTACAGGGCCTCCACAATGGCCTCTGCCACCCGGGGGTCACCCGGCTATTCCACTTTATAAAATCCCGTAACCTGCCCTATTCCATCGAGGAGGTCCGGTCTATGACCAGGGACTGCCGCACCTGTGCAGAATGCAAGCCCCGTTTTTAAAGGCCCGACCGAGCCCACCTGATCAAAGCTACTCGGCCATTCGAGCGCCTGAGCTTAGATTTCAAGGGACCACTCCCCTCCACCGACCGCAATGTGTACTTTCTCAACATTGTGGACGAGTACTCCCGCTTCCCATTCGCCTACCCCTGCCCAGACATGACCAGTGCCACGGTCATCAAGTGCCTCGGCAACCTGTTTTGCACGTTCGGCATGCCTAACTACATCCACACTGACAGGGGGGCGTCGTTCATGAGCGACGAACTGCGCCAATACCTGCTGTCGAAGGGGATAGCCACGAGTCGGACCACTAGTTATAACCCCCGGGTAATGGGCAAGTGGAGAGGGAGAACGCGACAGTGTGGAAGGCGGTCACCGAAGCACTAAGGTCTAAAGGCCTCCCCACCTCCCGCTGGCAAGAGGTCCTCCCAGACGTACTCCACTCGATAAGGTCGCTACTGTGTACTGCAACTAACGCCACTCCTCACGAGAAGATGTTTGTTTTTCCCCGCAAATCAACCTCAGGAGTGTCCCTACCCTCGTGGCTCTCCACCCCAGGGACAGTCCTATTACGAAAGCATGTGAGGGGCCACAAAACGGATCCACTCATGGAGGCAGTACACCTACTCCACGCAAACCCACAGTACGCGTACGTCAAGCATGCCGACGGGCGTGAGGACACCGTGTCCATAAAGGACCTCGCCTCGGCAGGAAGCGACGACGACCCATCACCACCACCCCCAGAAGAACCTCCACCATCCCCAGGCTCACCACCCCCAGAAGTACCTGCAACACCCCCAACACATGGGTATGCCCAGGAGGGCACTACGGACTCCCGATCGGAACCCGAGGTACTGTTGCGACATTCAGGAAGGACTATCACACCCCCGGACAGACTAAATCTGTAGAAGGGGTGAATGTGATGAAATATATGCCTTCATCAACCCCTGTGTTTTACCTGCTTTGTATTGTGTGTACCGCCCCCATTTTCCTATTGTGTGTATTGGCTATGCCCCTGTCTTTTGTCATATAAAGGTCTCAAGAGCTGTATGAGTCATTCTATCAGACAAACCCGATGTGTAAAGACCTGCAATGCTCTTAGTGATTAAAAGCCTTCAGTTGAATCCTTTAAACTCCTTGTCTTTGAGTTATCGATGGCACATCACACTGTCCAGGTACAATCTATATACACTGTCCAGGTACAATCTATATACACTGTCCAGGTACAATCTATATACACTGTCCAGGTACAATCGATATACACTGTGCAGGTACAATCTATATACACTGTCCAGGTACAATCTATATACACTGTCCAGGTAAAATCTACATACACTGTCCAGGTACAATCTATATACACTGTCCAGGTACAATCGATATACACTGTGCAGGTACAATCTATATACACTGTCCAGGTACAATCTATATACACTGTCCAGGTACAATCTACATACATTGTCCAGGTACAATCTATGTACAATGTCCAGGTACAATCTATATACACTGTCCAGGTACAATCTATATACACTGTCCAGGTACAATCTATATACACTGTCCAGGTACAATCTATATGCACTGTGCAGGTACAATCAATATACAGTCTGCAGGTACAATCTATATACTGTCCAGGTTCAATCGATATACACTGTCCAGGTACAATCTATATACACTGTCCAGGTACAATCAATATACATGTTCCAGGTACAATCAATATACACTGTCCAGGTACAATTCGATATAAACTGTCCAGGTACATTTGATATACACTGTCCAGGTACAATCGATATACACTGTCCAGGTACAATCTATATACACGGTCCAGGTACAATCTATAAACACTGTCCAGGTACAATCTATATACACTGTCCAGATACAAACTATATACACTGTCCAGCTACAATCTATATACACGGTCCAGGTACAATCTATATACACGGTCCAGGTATAATCAATATACATGTTCCAGGTACAATCGATATATACTATCCAGGTACGATTGATATACAGTCTCCATGTACAATCTATATACTGTACACTGTCCAGGTACAATTTATATACACTTACCAGCTACAGGCTACCTACACTTTCCAGGTACAACCTACCTACACTGTCAAGGTACAATCAATAAACACTGTTCAGGTACAATCTATAAACACTGTGCAGCTACAATCTATATACACTGTCCAGGTAAAATCTATATACAATGTCCAGGTACAATCTATTTTCAAGGTCCAGGTACAATCGATATACACTGTCCAGGTACAATCTATATACACTGTCCAGCTACAATCTATATACACTCTCCAGGTACAATCTATATACACTGTCCAGGTACAATCTATATACACTGTCCAGGTACAATCTATATACACGGTCCAGGTACAATCGAAATACACTGTCCAGATACAATCTATATACACTGTCCAGGTACAATCTATATACACTGTCCAGGTACAATCTATATACAATCTCCAGGTACAATCAATATACACTGTCCAGTTACAATCTATATACACTGTCCAGGTACAATCTATATACACTGTCCATGTACAATCTATATACACTGTCCAGGTACAATCTATATACACTGTCCAGGTACAATCAATATACACTGTCCAGGTACAATTGATATACACTGTCCAGGTACAACCTATATACACTGTCCAGGTACAATCTATATACACTGTCCAGGTACAATCTATATACTCTGTACAGGTACAATCTATATACACTGTCCAGGCACAATCGATATACACTGTCCAGGTACAATCGATATACACTCTCCAGGTACAATCTGTATAAACTGTCCAGGTACAATCTATATACACTGTCCAGGTACAATCGACATACATTGTCCAGGTACAATCTATATACAATGTACAGGTACAATAGATATACACTGTGCAGTTACAATCTATATACTCTCTCCAGGTACAATCTATATACACTGTCCAGGTATAATCTATACACACGGTCCAGGTACAATCTATCTACAATGTGCAGGTAAAATCGATATACACTGTCCAGGTACAATCGATATAAAGAGTCCAGGTTCAATCTAAATACACTGTCCAGGCACAGTCTATATACATTGTCCAGGTACAATCGATATACACTCTCCAGGTACAATCTATATACACTGTCCAGGTACAATCTATATACACGGTTCAGGTAAAATCTATATACAATCTCCAGGTTCAATCTATATACACTGTCCAGGTACAATCTATATACACTGTCCAGCTACAATCTATATACACTGTCCAGGTACAACCGATATACACTGTCCAGGTACAATCTATATACCCTGTCCAGGTACAATCTATATACACTGTTCAGGTAGAATCGATATACACAGTCCCGGTACAATCGATATAGACTCTCCAGGTACAATCTATATACACTGTCCAGGTACAATCTATATACACTGTCCAGGTACAATCGATATACAGTGTCCAGGTACAATCTATATACACTGTCCAGGTACAATCTATATACATTATCCAGGTACAATCGATATACACTGTCCAGGTACAATCGATATACACTGTCCAGGTACAATCTGTATACACTGTCCAGGTACAATCTATATATACTGTCCAGGTACAATCTATATACACTCCCCAGGTACAATCTATATGCACTGTCCAGGTACAATCTATATACACAGTCCAGGTAAAATCTACATACAATCACCAGGTACAATGTATATGCACTGTCCAGGTACAATCTATATACACTGTCCAGGTACAATCTTTATACACTGTCCAGGTCCAATCAATATACACTGTCCAGTTACAATCGATATACACTGTCCAGGTACAATCTGCATACACTCTCCAGGTACAATCTATATACACTGTCCAGTTACAATCTATATACACGGTCCATGTAAAATCTATATACAATCTCCAGGTACAATCTATATACACTGTCCAGGTACAATCTATATACACTGTCCAGGTACAATCAACATACACTGTCCAGGTACAATCTATATACACGGTCCAGGTACAATCAATACACATGGTCCAGGTACAATCAATATAAACTGTCCAGGTACAATTCGATATACACTGTCCAGGTACAATCGATATAAACTGTCAAGGTATAATCGATATACACTGTCCAGGTACAATCGATATACACTGTCCAGATACAATCTCTATACACTATCCAGGTACAATCTATATACACTGTCCAGGTAGAATCTACATACACTGTCCAGGTACAATCTATATACACTGTCCAGGTACAATCTATAAACACTGCCCAGGTACAATCGATATACACTGTGCAGGTACAATCTATAAACACTTTCCAGGTACAATCTATATACACTGTCCAGGTATAATCTATATACATGGTCCAGGTACAATACATATACAATGTGCAGGTACAATCGATATACACTGTCCAGGTACAATCGATATGAACAGTCCAGGTACAATCTATATAGACTGTCCAGGATCTGTCTATACACATTGTCCAGGTACAATCGATATAAACTCTCCAGGTACAATCTATATACACTGTCCACGTACAATCTATATACACGGATCAGGTAAAATCTACATACAATCTCCAGGTTCAATCTATATACACTGTCCAGGTACAATCTATATACACTGTCCAGGTACAATCGATATACACTGTCCAGGTACAATCTATCTACCCTGTCCAGGTACAATCTATATACACTGTCCAGGTACAATCTACATACACGGTCCATGTAAAATCTAAATACAATCTCCAGGTACAATCTATATACAGTGTCCAGGTACAATCTATATACACTGTCCAGGTACAATCTATATACACTGTCCAGGTAAAATCTATATACACTGTCCAGGTACAATCAATATACACTGTCCAGTTACAATGTATAAACACTGTCCAGGTACAATCTATATACACGGTCCAGGTACAATCAATATACATGGTTCAGGTACAATCAATATACACTGTCCAGGTACAATTCGATATACACTGTCCAGGTACAATCGATATATGCTGTCCAGGGACAATCGGTATACACTGTCCAGGTACAATCGATATACACTGTCCAGATACAATCTCTATACACTATCCAGGTACAATCTATTTACACTGTCCAGGTAGAATCTATATACACTGTCCAGGTACAATCTATATACACTTTCCAGGTACAATCAATATACACGGTCCAGGTAGAATGTATATACACAGTCCAGGTACAATCAATATACACTGTCCAGGTACAATCTGTATACGCTGTTCAGGTGCAATCGATATACACTGTCCAGGTACAATGTATATACACTCTCCATGTAAAATCTATATACACTCTTCAGGTACAATCTATATTCACTGTGAAGGTCCAATCTATAAACACTGTCCATGTATAATCTACAAACACTGTCCAGGTACAATCTACAAACAAGGTCCAGGTACACTCTGCATACACTGTCCAGGTACAATCTATAAACACTGTCCAGGTACAATCTACAAACAAGGTCCAGGTGCAATCTATATACACGGTCCAGGTACAATCTATATACAGTCTCCAGGTACAAGCTATATACACTGTCCAGGTACAATCTATATACACTATCCAGGTACAATCGATATACACTGTCCAGGTACAATCGATATACACTGTCCAGGTACAATCTGTATACACTGTCCAGGTACAATGTATATATACTGTCCAGGTACAATGTATATACACTCCCCAGGTACAATCTATATACACTGTCCAGGTACAATCTATATACACAGTCCAGGTAAAATCTATACACAATCTCCAGGTACAATCTATATACACTGTCCAGGTACAATCTATATACACTGTCCAGGTACAATCTTTATACACTGTCCAGGTACAATCAATATACACTGTCCAGGTACAATCAATATACACTGTCCAGGTACAATCTGTATACACTGTCCAGGTACAATCGAAATACTCTGTCCAGATTAAATCTATATACACTGTCCAGGTACAATCTATATACACTGTCCAGGTACAATCTATATACACGGTCCAGGTAAAATCTAAATACAATCTCCAGGTACAATCTATATACAGTGTCCAGGTACAATCTATATACACTGTCCAGGTACAATCTATCTACACTGTCCAGGTACATTCAATATACACTGTCCAGGTACAATGTATAAACACTGTCCAGGTACAATCTATATACACGGTCCAGGTACAATCAATATACATGGTCCAGGTACAGTCAATATACACTGTCCAGGTACAATTCGACATACACTGTCCAGGTACAATCGATATACACTGCCCAGGTACAATCGATATACACTATCCAGGTACAATCGATATACACTGTCCAGGTAGAATCTACATACACTGTCCAGGTAGAATCTACATACACTGTCCAGGTACAATCTATATGCACTGTCCAGGTATAATCTATAAACACTGCCCAGGTACTATCGATATACACTGTGCAGGTTAAATCTATAAACACTGTCCAAGTATATTCTATAAACACTGTCCAGGTACAATCTACAAACAAGGTCCAGGTACAATCTACATACACTGTCCAGGTACAATCTATATACACTGTCCAGGTGCAATCTATATACACAGTCCAGGGACAATCTATATACACTGTCCAGGTACAATCTACATACACTTTCCAGGTAAAATCTATATACACTGTCCAGGTACAATCTATATACACTGTCCAGGTACAATCTATATACACTGTCCAGGTACAATCGATATGGACTCTCCAGGTACAATCTATATAAACTGTCCAGCTGCAATCTAAAAACAATGTCCAGGTACAATCTACATACACTGTCCAGGTACAATCAATATACACGGTCCAGGTAAAATCTATATACAATCTCCAGGTACAATCTATATACACTGTCCAGGTACTATCTATATACACTGTCCAGGTACAATCGATAGACACTGTCCAGGTACAATCGATATGGACTCTCCAGGTACAATCTATATACACTGTCCAGCTACAATCTATATACAATGTCCAGGTACAATCGATATACACTGTCCAGGTACAATCTATATACACTGTCCAGGTACAATCTATATACACTGTACAGGTACAATCGATATACACTGTCCAGGTACAATCGATATGGACTCTCCAGGTACAATCTATATACACTGTCCAGCTACAATCTATATACAATGTCCAGGTACAATCTACATACACTGTCCAGGTACAATCTATATACATGGTCCAGGTACAATCTATATACAGTCTCCAGGTACAATCTATATACACTGTCCAGGTGCAATCTATATACACAGTCCAGGTACAATCGATATACACTGTCCTGGTACAATCTATATACACTGTCCAGGTTCAATCGATATACACTGTCCAGGTACAATCGATATACACTGTCCAGGTACAATGTATATACACTCTCCATGTAAAATCTATATACACTGTCCAGGTATAATCTACAAACACTGTCCAGGTACAATCTACAAACAAGGTCCAGGTACACTCTACATACACTGTCCAGGTACAATCTATAAACACTATCCAGGTATAATCTACAAACAAGGTGCAGGTGCAATCTATATACACAGTCCAGGTACAATCGATATACACTCCCCAGGTACAATCTATATACACTGTCCAGGTACAATCTATATACACTGTCCAGGTACAATCGATATACACTGTCCAGGTACAATTGATATACACTGTCGAGGTACAATCTGCATACACAGTCCAGGTACAATCGATATACACTGTCCAGGTACAATCTATATATACTCTCCAGCTACAATCTATATACACTGTCCAGGTACAATCTATACACACTGTCCAGGTGCAATCTACATCCACTGTCCAGGTACAATCTATATACACTGTCCAGGTGCAATCTATATACACAGTCCAGGTACAATCTATATACACTGTCCAGGTACAATCTATATACACTTTCCAGGAAAAATCTATATACACTGTCCAGGTACAATCTATATACACTGTCCAGGTACAATCAATATACACTGTCCAGGTACAATCTATATACACTGTCCAGGTACAATCTATATACACGGTCCAGGTACAATCTATATACAGTCTCCAGGCACCATCTATATACACTGTCCAGGTACAATCTATATACACTATCCAGGTACAATCGATATACACTGTCCAGGTACAATCGATATTCACTGTCCAGGTATAATCTGTATACACTGTCCAGGTACAATCTATATATACTGTCCAGGTACAATCTATATACACTCCCCAGGTACAATCTATATACACTGTCCAGGTACAATCTATATACACATTCCAGGTAAAATCTATATACAATCTCCAGGTACAATCTATATACACTGTCCAGGTACAATCTATATACTCTATCCAGGTACAATCTTCATACACTGTCCAGGTACAATCAATATACATTGTCGAGGTACAATCGACATACACTGTCCAGGTACAATCTGTATACACTGTCCAGGTACAATCGAAATACTCTGTCGAGGTCAAATCTATATACACTCTCCAGGTATAATCTATATGCACTGTCCAGGTACAGTCTATATACACGGTCCATGTAAAATCTAAATACAATCTCCAGGTACAATCTATATACAGTGTCCAGGTACAATCTATATACACTGTCCAGGTACAATCAATATACACTGTCCAGGTACAATGTATAAACACTGTCCAGGTACAATCTATATACACGGTCCAGGTACAATCAATATACATGGTCCAGGTACACTCAATATACACTGTCCAGGTACAATTCGATATACACTGTCCAGCTACAATCGATATACACTGTCCAGGTACAATCGATATACACTGTCCAGATACAATCTCTATACACTTTCCAGGTAGAATCTATATACACTGTCCAGGTAGAATCTACATACACTGTCCAGGGACAATCTATATGCACTTTCCAGGAACAATCTATAAACACTGCCCAGGTACTATCTACAAACAAGGTCCAGGTACAATCTACATACACTGTCCAGGTACAATCTAGATACGCTGTCCAGGTACAATCTATATACATTGTCCAGGTACAATCGATATACACTGTCCAGGTACAATCGATATAGACTCTCCAGGTACAATCTATATACACTGTCCAGCTACAATCTATATACACTGTCCAGGTACAATCTATATACACGGTCCAGGTACAATGTATATAAAGTCTCCAGGTACAATCTATATGCACTGTCCAGGCACAATCTATATAGACTGTCCAGGTACAACCTATATACACTGTCCAGGTACAATCGATATACACTGTCCAGGTAGATTCTGTATACACTGTCCAGGTACAATCTATATAAACTGTGCAGGTGCAATCTATATACACTCCCCAGGTACAATCTATATACACTGTCCAGGTACAATCGAAAAACACTGTCCAGGTAAAATCTATATACACAGTCCAGGGAAAATCTATATACAATCTCCAGGTACAATCTATATACACTGTCCAGGTACAATCTATATACACTGTCCAGGTACAGTCTATATACACTGTCCAGGTACAATCGATATACACTGTCCAGGTACAATTGATATACACTGTCCAGGTACAATCTGTATACACAGTCCAGGTACAATCGATATACACTGTCCAGGTACAATCGATATATACTCTCCAGCTACAATCTATATACACTGTCCAGGTACAATCTATATACACTGTCCAGGTGCAATCTACATCCACTGTCCAGGTACAATCTATATACACTGTCCAGGTGCAATCTATATACACAGTCCAGGTACAATCTATATACACTGTCCAGGTACAATCTATATACACTTTCCAGGAAAAATCTATATACACTGTCCAGGTACAATCTATATACACTGTCCAGGTACAATCAATATACACTGTCCAGATACAATCTATATACACTCTCCAGGTACAATCTATATACACGGTCCAGGTACAACCTATATACAGTCTCCAGGTACCATCTATATACACTGTCCAGGTACAATCTATATACACTATCCAGGTACAATCGATATTCACTGTCCAGGTACAATCGATATTCACTGTCCAGGTACAATCTGTATACACTGTCCAGGTAAAATCTATATACACTGTCCAGGTACAATCTATATGCACTGTCCAGGTACAATCGATATACACTGTCCAGGTACATTCTGTATACACTTTCCAGGTACAATCTATATAAACTGTCCAGGTGCAATCTATATACACTCCCCAGGTACAATCTATATACACTGTCCAGGTGCAATCTATATACACAGTCCAGGTAAAATCTATATACAATCTCCAGGTACAATCTATATACACTGTCCAGGTACAATCTACATACACTGTCCAGGTACAATCTATATACACTGTCCAGGTACAATCTATAAACACTGCCCAGGTACAATCGATATACACTGTGCAGGTACAATCTATAAACACTGTCCAGGTAGAATCTACATCCACTGTCCAGGTACAATCTATATACACTGCCCAGGTGCAATCTATATACACAGTCCAGGTACAATCTATATACACTGTCCAGGTACAATCTATATACACTTTCCAGGAAAAATCTATGTACACTGTCCAGGTACAATCTATATACACTGTCCAGGTACAATCAATATACACTGTCCAGGTACAATCTATATACACTGTCCAGGTACAATCTATATACACGGTTCAGGTACAATCTATGTACAGTCTCCAGGTACCATCTATATACACTGTCCAGGCACAATCTATATACACTATCCAGGTACAATCGATATACACTGTCCAGGTACAATCGATATTCACTGTCCAGGTACAATCTGTATACACTGTCCAGGCACAATCTATATATACTGTCCAGGTACAATCTATATACACTCCCCAGGTACAATCTATATACACTGTCCAGGTACAATCTATATACACATTCCAGGTAAAATCTATATACAATCTCCAGGTACAATCTATATACACTGGCCAGGTACAATCTATATACTCTGTCCAGGTACAATCTTTATACACTGTCCAGGTTCAATCAATATACACTGTCGAGGTACAATCGATATACATTGTCCAGGTACAATCTGTATACACTGTCCAGGTACAATGTATAAACACTGTCCAGGTACAATCTATATACACGGTCCAGGTATAATCAATATACATGGTCCAGGTACAATCAATATACCCTGTCCAGGTACAATGTATAAACACTGTCCAGGTACAATCTATATACACGGTCCAGGTAAAATCAATATACATGGTCCAGGTACACTCAATATACACTGTCCAGGTACACGTCGATATACACTGTCCAGGTACAATCGATATACACTGTCCAGGTAGAATCTACATACACTGTCCAGGTAGAATCTACATACGCTGTCCAGGTACAATCTATATGCACTGTCCAGGTACAACCTATATACACTGTCCAGGTGCAATCTATATACACAGTCCAGGGACAATCTATATACACTGTCCAGGTGCAATCTACATACACTTTCCAGGTAAAATCTATATACACTGTCCAGGTACAATCTATATACACTGTCCAGGTACAATCTATATACACTGTCCAAGTACAATCAATATACACGCTCCAGGTACAATGTATATAAACGGTCCAGGTAAAATCTATATACAATCTCCAGGTACAATCTAAATACACTGTCCAGGTACAATCTATATACACTGTCCAGGTACAATCTATATACACTGTCCAGGTACAATCGATATGGACTCTCCAGGTACAATCTATATAAACTGTCCAGCTACAATCTATATACAATGTCCAGGTACAATCTACATACACTGTCCAGGTACAATCAATATACACGGTCCAGGTAAAATCTATATACAATCTCCAGGTACAATCTATATACACTGTCCAGGTACAATCTATATACACTGTCCAGGTACAATCTATATACACTGTCCAGGTACAATCGATATACACTGTCCAGGTACAATCGATATGGACTCTCCAGGTACAATCTATATACACTGTCCAGCTACAATCTATATACAATGTCCAGGTACCATCTACATACACTGTCCAGGTACAATCTATATACATGGTCCAGGTACAATCTATATACAGTCTCCAGGTACAATCTATATGCACTGTCCAGGTGCAATCTATATACACAGTCCAGGTACAATCGATATACACTGTCCAGGTACAATCTATAAACACTGTCCAGGTGCAATCGATATACACTGTCCAGGTACAATCGATATACACTGTCCAGGTACAATGTATAAACACTGTCCAGGTATAATCTACAAACACTGTCCAGGTACAATCTACAAACAAGGTCCAGGTACACTCTACATACACTGTCCAGGTACAATCTATAAACACTGTCCAGGTATAATCTACAAACAAGGTGCAGGTGCAATCTATATACACAGTCCAGGTTCAATCGATATACACTCCCCAGATACAATCTATATACACTGTCCAGGTAAAATCTATATACACAGTCCAGGTAAAATCTATATACAATCTCCAGGTACAATCTATGTACACTGTCCAGGTACAATCTATATACACTGTCCAGGTACAATCTATATACACTGTCCAGGTACAATCGACATACACTGTCCAGGTACAATTGATATACACTGTCCAGGTACAATCTGTATACACAGTCCAGGTACAATCGATACACACTGTCCAGGTACAATCTATATATACTCTCCAGGTACAATCTATATACACTGTCCAGGTACAATCTATATACACTGTCCAGGTGCAATCTACATCCACTGTCCAGCTACAATCTATAAACACTGTCCAGGTGCAATCTATATACACAGTCCAGGTACAATCTATATACACTGTCCAGGTACAATCTATATACACTTTCCAGGAAAAATCTATATACACTGTCCAGGTACAATCTATATACACTGTCCAGGTACAATCAATATACACGGTCCAGGTACAATCCATATACAGTCTCCAGGTACCATCTATATACACTGTCCAGGTACAATCTATATACACTATCCAGGTACAATCGATATACACTGTCCAGGTACAATCGATATTCACTGTCCAGGTACAATCTGTATACACTGTCCAGGTACAATCTTCATACACTGTCCAGGTACAATCTATATACACTGTCCAGGTACAATCTATATACACATTCCAGGTAAAATCTATATACAATCTCCAGGTACAATCTATATACACTGTCCAGGTACAATCTATATACTCTGTCCAGGTACAATCTTCATACACTGTCCAGGTACAATCAATATACACTGTCGAGGTACAATCGATATACACTGTCCAGGTACAATCTGTATACACTGTCCAGGTACAATCGAAATACTCTGTCCAGGTAAAATCTAAATACAATCTCCAGGTACAACCTATATACAGTGTCCAGGTACAATCTATATACACTGTCCAGGTACAATCGATATACACTGTCCAGGTACAACCTATATACACTGTCCAGGTACAATCAATATACACTGTCCAGGTACAATGTATAAACACTGTCCAGGTACAATTCGATATACACTGTCCAGGTACAATCGATATACACTGTCCAGGTACAATCGATATACACTGTCCAGATACAATCTTTATACACTTTCCAGGTAGAATCTATATACACTGTCCAGGTAGAATCTACATACACTGTCCAGGTACAATCTATATGCACTTTCCAGGTACAATCTATAAACACTGCCCAGGTACTATCTACAAACAAGGTCCAGGTACAATCTACATACACTGTCCAGGTACAATCTACATACACTGTCCAGGTACAATCTATATACATTGTCCAGGTACAATCGATATACACTGTCCAGGTACAATCGATATAGACTCTTCAGGTACAATCTATATACACTGTCCAGCTACAATCTATATACACTGTCCAGGTACAATCTACATACACTGTCCAGGTACAACCTATATACACGGTCCAGGTACAATCTATATAAAGTCTCCAGGTACAATCTATATACACTGTCCAGGTACAATCTATATACACTGTCCAGGTACAATCTATATACACTGTCCAGGTACAATCGATATATATTGTCCAGGTACATTCTGTATACACTGTCCAGGTAAAATCTATACAAACTGTCCAGGTGCAATCTATATACACTCCCCAGGTACAATCTATATACACTGTCCAGGTAGAATCTATATACACAGTCCATGTAAAATCTATATACAATCTCCAGGTACAATCTATATATACTGTCCAGGTACAATCGAGATACACTGTCCAGTTACAATCTGTGTACACTGTCCAGGCACAATTGATATACACTTTGCAGGTACAATCTATATGCACTCTCCAGGTACAATCTAAATACAGTGTCCAGGTACAATCTATATACACGGTTCCTGTAAAATCTATATACAATCTCCAGGTACAATCTATATACACTGTCCAGGTACAATCAATATACACTGTCCATGTACAATCTATATACACTGTCCAGGTACAATCTATATACACGGTCCAGGTACAATCTATATACAGTCTCCAGGTACAATCTATATACACTGTCCAGGTACAATCTATATACACTATCCAGCTACATTCGATATACACTGTCCAGGTACAATCGATATACACTGTCCAGGTACAATCTGTATACACTGTCCAGGTACAATCTATATATACTGTCCAGGTACAATCTATATACACTCCCCAGGTACAATCTATATACACTGTCCAGGTACAATCTATATACACAGTCCAGGTAAAATCTATATACAATCTCCAGGTACAATCTATATACACTGTCCAGGTACAATCTATATACACTGTCCAGGTACAATCTTCATACACTCTTCAGGTACAATCAATATACACTGTCCAGGTACAATAGATATACACTGTCCACGTACAATCTGTATACACTGTCCAGGTACAATCTACAAACAAGGTCCAGGTACAATCTACATACACACTCCAGGTACAATCTATATACACTGTCGAGGTGCAATCTATATACACAGTCCAGGGACAATCTATATACACTGTCCAGGTAAAATCAATATACACTGTCCAGGTACAATCTATATACACTGCCCAGGTACAATCAATATACACGGTCCAGGTACAATGTATATACACGGTCCAGGTAAAATCTATATACAATCTCCAGGTACGATCTATATACACTGTCCAGTTACAATCTACATACACTGTCCAGGTTCAATCTACATACACTGTCCAGGTACAACCGATATACACTGTCCAGGTACAATCGATATACACTGTCCAGGTACAATCTATACACACTGTCCAGCTACAATCTATATACATTGTCCAGGTACAATCTACATAAACTGTCCAGGTACAATCTATATACACGGTCCAGGTACAATCTATATACAGTCTCCAGGTACAATCTATATACACTGTCCAGGTACAATCTATATACACTGTTCAGGTACAATCGATATACACTGTCCAGGTACAATCGATATACACTGTCCAGGCACATTCTGTATACACTGTCCAGGTACAATCTATATATAATGTCCAGGTGCAATCTATATACACTCCCCAGGTACAATCTATATACACTGTCCAGGTACAATCTATATACACAGTCCAGGTAAAATCTACATACAATCTCCAGGTACAATCTATATACACTGTCCAGGTACAATCTATATACAATGTCCAGGAACAATCTATATACACTGTCGAGGTACAATCGATATACACTGTCCAGGTACAATCGATATGCACTGTCCAGGTACAATGTATATACACTCTCCAGGTACAATCTATATACACTGTCCTTGTAAAATCTATATACAATCTCCAGGTACAATCTATATATACTTTCCAGGTACAATCTATATACATTATCCAGGTAAAATCTATATACTCTGTCCATGTACAATCTATAAACACTGTCCAGGTACAATCTACAAACAATGTCCAGGTACAATCTACATACACTGTCCAGGTAGAATCTACATACACTGTCCAGGTAGAATCTACATACGCTGTCCAGGTACAATCTATATGCACTGTCCAGGTATAATCTATAAACACTGCCCAGGTACTATCGATATACACTGTGCAGGTACAATCTATAAACACTGTCCAAGTATATTCTATAAACACTGTCCAGGTACAATCTACAAACAAGGTCCAGGTACAATCTACATACACTGTCCAGGTACAATCTATATACACTGTCCAGGTGCAATCTATATACACAGTCCAGGGACAATCTATATACACTGTCCAGGTACAATCTACATACACTTTCCAGGTAAAATCTATATACACTGTCCAGGTACAATCTATATACACTGTCCAGGTACAATCTATATACACTGTCCAAGTACAATCAATATACACGCTCCAGGTACAATGTATATAAACGGTCCAGGTAAAATCTATATACAATCTCCAGGTACAATCTAAATACACTGTCCAGGTACAATCTATATACACTGTCCAGGTACAATCTATATACACTGTCCAGGTACAATCGATATGGACTCTCCAGGTACAATCTATATAAACTGTCCAGCTACAATCTATATACAATGTCCAGGTACAATCTACATACACTGTCCAGGTACAATCAATATACACGGTCCAGGTAAAATCTATATACAATCTCCAGGTACAATCTATATACACTGTCCAGGTACAATCTATATACACTGTCCAGGTACAATCTATATACACTGTCCAGGTACAATCGATATACACTGTCCAGGTACAATCGATATGGACTCTCCAGGTACAATCTATATACACTGTCCAGCTACAATCTATATACAATGTCCAGGTACCATCTACATACACTGTCCAGGTACAATCTATATACATGGTCCAGGTACAATCTATATACAGTCTCCAGGTACAATCTATATACACTGTCCAGGTGCAATCTATATACACAGTCCAGGTACAATCGATATACACTGTCCAGGTACAATCTATAAACACTGTCCACGTGCAATCGATATACACTGTCCAGGTACAATCGATATACACTGTCCAGGTACAATGTATAAACACTGTCCAGGTATAATTTACAAACACTGTCCAGGTACAATCTACAAACAAGGTCCAGGTACACTCTGCATACACTGTCCAGGTATAATCTACAAACAAGGTGCAGGTGCAATCTATATACACAGTCCAGGTTCAATCGATATACACTCCCCAGATACAATCTATATACACTGTCCAGGTAAAATCTATATACACAGTCCAGGTAAAATCTATATACAATCTCCAGGTACAATCTATGTACACTGTCCAGGTACAATCTATATACACTGTCCATGTACAATCTATATACACTGTCCAGGTACAATCTATATACACGGTCCAGGTACAATCTATATACAGTCTCCAGGTACAATCTATATACACTGTCCAGGTACAATCTATATACACTATCCAGCTACATTCGATATACACTGTCCAGGTACAATCGATATACACTGTCCAGGTACAATCTGTATACACTGTCCAGGTACAATCTATATATACTGTCCAGGTACAATCTATATACACTCCCCAGGTACAATCTATATACACTGTCCAGGTACAATCTATATACACAGTCCAGGTAAAATCTATATACAATCTCCAGGTACAATCTATATACACTGTCCAGGTACAATCTATATACACTGTCCAGGTACAATCTTCATACACTCTTCAGGTACAGTCAATATACACTGTCCAGGTACAATAGATATACACTGTCCACGTACAATCTGTATACACTGTCCAGGTACAATCTACAAACAAGGTCCAGGTACAATCTACATACACACTCCAGGTACAATCTATATACACTGTCGAGGTGCAATCTATATACACAGTCCAGGGACAATCTATATACACTGTCCAGGTAAAATCAATATACACTGTCCAGGTACAATCTATATACACTGCCCAGGTACAATCAATATACACGGTCCAGGTAAAATCTATATACAATCTCCAGGTACAATCTATACACACTGTCCAGCTACAATCTATATACATTGTCCAGGTACAATCTACATAAACTGTCCAGGTACAATCTATATACACGGTCCAGGTACAATCTATATACAGTCTCCAGGTACAATCTATATACACTGTCCAGGTACAATCTATATACACTGTTCAGGTACAATCGATATACACTGTCCAGGTACAATCGATATACACTGTCCAGGCACATTCTGTATACACTGTCCAGGTACAATCTATATATAATGTCCAGGTGCAATCTATATACACTCCCCAGGTACAATCTATATACACTGTCCAGGTACAATCTATATACACAGTCCAGGTAAAATCTACATACAATCTCCAGGTACAATCTATATACACTGTCCAGGTACAATCTATATACAATGTCCAGGAACAATCTATATACACTGTCGAGGTACAATCGATATACACTGTCCAGGTACAATCGATATGCACTGTCCAGGTACAATGTATATACACTCTCCAGGTACAATCTATATACACTGTCCTTGTAAAATCTATATACAATCTCCAGGTACAATCTATATATACTTTCCAGGTACAATCTATATACATTATCCAGGTAAAATCTATATACTCTGTCCATGTACAATCTATAAACACTGTCCAGGTACAATCTACAAACAATGTCCAGGTACAATCTACATACACTGTCCAGGTAGAATCTACATACACTGTCCAGGTAGAATCTACATACGCTGTCCAGGTACAATCTATATGCACTGTCCAGGTATAATCTATAAACACTGCCCAGGTACTATCGATATACACTGTGCAGGTACAATCTATAAACACTGTCCAAGTATATTCTATAAACACTGTCCAGGTACAATCTACAAACAAGGTCCAGGTACAATCTACATACACTGTCCAGGTACAATCTATATACACTGTCCAGGTGCAATCTATATACACAGTCCAGGGACAATCTATATACACTGTCCAGGTACAATCTACATACACTTTCCAGGTAAAATCTATATACACTGTCCAGGTACAATCTATATACACTGTCCAGGTACAATCTATATACACTGTCCAAGTACAATCAATATACACGCTCCAGGTACAATGTATATAAACGGTCCAGGTAAAATCTATATACAATCTCCAGGTACAATCTAAATACACTGTCCAGGTACAATCTATATACACTGTCCAGGTACAATCTATATACACTGTCCAGGTACAATCGATATGGACTCTCCAGGTACAATCTATATAAACTGTCCAGCTACAATCTATATACAATGTCCAGGTACAATCTACATACACTGTCCAGGTACAATCAATATACACGGTCCAGGTAAAATCTATATACAATCTCCAGGTACAATCTATATACACTGTCCAGGTACAATCTATATACACTGTCCAGGTACAATCTATATACACTGTCCAGGTACAATCGATATACACTGTCCAGGTACAATCGATATGGACTCTCCAGGTACAATCTATATACACTGTCCAGCTACAATCTATATACAATGTCCAGGTACCATCTACATACACTGTCCAGGTACAATCTATATACATGGTCCAGGTACAATCTATATACAGTCTCCAGGTACAATCTATATACACTGTCCAGGTGCAATCTATATACACAGTCCAGGTACAATCGATATACACTGTCCAGGTACAATCTATAAACACTGTCCACGTGCAATCGATATACACTGTCCAGGTACAATCGATATACACTGTCCAGGTACAATGTATAAACACTGTCCAGGTATAATTTACAAACACTGTCCAGGTACAATCTACAAACAAGGTCCAGGTACACTCTGCATACACTATCCAGGTATAATCTACAAACAAGGTGCAGGTGCAATCTATATACACAGTCCAGGTTCAATCGATATACACTCCCCAGATACAATCTATATACACTGTCCAGGTAAAATCTATATACACAGTCCAGGTAAAATCTATATACAATCTCCAGGTACAATCTATGTACACTGTCCAGGTACAATCTATATACACTGTCCAGGTACAATCTATATACACTGTCCAGGTACAATCGACATACACTGTCCAGGTACAATTGATATACACTGTCCAGGTACAATCTGTATACACAGTCCAGGTACAATCGATACACACTGTCCAGGTACAATCTATATATACTCTCCAGGTACAATCTATATACACTGTCCAGGTACAATCTATATACACTGTCCAGGTGCAATCTACATCCACTGTCCAGGTACAATCTATATACACTGTCCAGGTGCAATCTATATACACAGTCCAGGTACAATCTATATACACTGTCCAGGTACAATCTATATACACTTTCCAGGAAAAATCTATATACACTGTCCAGGTACAATCTATATACACTGTCCAGGTACAATCAATATACACGGTCCAGGTACAATCTATATACAGTCTCCAGGTACCATCTATATACACTGTCCAGGTACAATCTATATACACTATCCAGGTACAATCGATATACACTGTCCAGGTACAATCGATATTCACTGTCCAGGTACAATCTGTATACACTGTCCAGGTACAATCTATATATACTGTCCAGGTACAATCTATATACACTCCCCAGGTACAATCTATATACACTGTCCAGGTACAATCTATATACACATTCCAGGTAAAATCTATATACAATCTCCAGGTACAAACTATATACACTGTCCAGGTACAATCTATATACTCTGTCCAGGTACAATCTTCATACACTGTCCAGGTACAATCAATATACACTGTCGAGGTACAATCGATATACACTGTCCAGGTACAATCTGTATACACTGTCCAGGTACAATCGAAATACTCTGTCCAGGTAAAATCTAAATACAATCTCCAGGTACAACCTATATACAGTGTCCAGGTACAATCTATATACACTGTCCAGGTACAATCAATATACACGGTCCAGGTACAATCTATATACAGTCTCCAGGTACCATCTATATACACTGTCCAGGTACAATCTATATACACTATCCAGGTACAATCGATATACACTGTCCAGGTACAATCGATATACACTGTCCAGATACAATCTCTATACACTTTCCAGGTAGAATCTATATACACTGTCCAGGTAGAATCTACATACACTGTCCAGGTACAATCTATATGCACTTTCCAGGTACAATCTATAAACACTGCCCAGGTACTATCTACAAACAAGGTCCAGGTACAATCTACATACACTGTCCAGGTACAATCTACATACACTGTCCAGGTACAATCTATATACATTGTCCAGGTACAATCGATATACACTGTCCAGGTACAATCGATATAGACTCTTCAGGTACAATCTATATACACTGTCCAGCTACAATCTATATACACTGTCCAGGTACAATCTACATACACTGTCCAGGTACAACCTATATACACGGTCCAGGTACAATCTATATAAAGTCTCCAGGTACAATCTATATACACTGTCCAGGTACAATCTATATACACTGTCCAGGTACAATCTATATACACTGTCCAGGTACAATCGATATATACTGTCCAGGTACATTCTGTATACACTGTCCAGGTAAAATCTATACAAACTGTCCAGGTGCAATCTATATACACTCCCCAGGTACAATCTATATACACTGTCCAGGTAGAATCTATATACACAGTCCATGTAAAATCTATATACAATCTCCAGGTACAATCTATATACACTGTCCAGGTACAATCGATATACACTGTCCAGGTACAATCTGTGTACACTGTCCAGGCACAATTGATATACACTTTGCAGGTACAATCTATATGCACTCTCCAGGTACAATCTAAATACAGTGTCCAGGTACAATCTATATACACGGTCCATGTAAAATCTATATACAATCTCCAGGTACAATCTATATACACTGTCCAGGTACAATCAATATACACTGTCCAGGTACAATCTATATACACTGTCCAGGTACAATCTATATACACGGTCCAGGTACAATCTATATACAGTCTCCAGGTACAATCTATATACACTGTCCAGGTACAATCTATATACACTATCCAGGTACATTCGATATACACTGTCCAGGTACAATCGATATACACTGTCCAGGTACAATCTGTATACACTGTCCAGGTACAATCTATATATACTGTCCAGGTACAATCTATATACACTCCCCAGGTACAATCTATATACACTGTCCAGGTACAATCTATATACACAGTCCAGGTAAAATCTATATACAATCTCCAGGTACAATCTATATACACTGTCCAGGTACAATCTATATACACTGTCCAGGTACAATCTTCATACACTCTTCAGGTACAATCAATATACACTGTCCAGGTACAATAGATATACACTGTCCAGGTACAATCTGTATACACTGTCCAGGTACAATCTACAAACAAGGTCCAGGTACAATCTACATACACACTCCAGGTACAATCTATATACACTGTCGAGGTGCAATCTATATACACAGTCCAGGGACAATCTATATACACTGTCCAGGTAAAATCAATATACACTGTCCAGGTACAATCTATATACACTGCCCAGGTACAATCAATATACACGGTCCAGGTACAATGTATATACACGGTCCAGGTAAAATCTATATAAAATCTCCAGGTACGATCTATATACACTGTCCAGTTACAATCTACATACACTGTCCAGGTTCAATCTACATACACCGTCCAGGTACAACCGATATACACTGTCCAGGTACAATCGATATACACTGTCCAGGTACAATCTATACACACTGTCCAGCTACAATCTATATACATTGTCCAGGTACAATCTACATAAACTGTCCAGGTACAATCTATATACACGGTCCATGTACAATCTATATACAGTCTCCAGGTACAATCTATATACACTGTCCAGGTACAATCTATATACACTGTTCAGGTACAATCGATATACACTGTCCAGGTACAATCGATATACACTGTCCAGGCACATTCTGTATACACTGTCCAGGTACAATCTATATATAATGTCCAGGTGCAATCTATATACACTCCCCAGGTACAATCTATATACACTGTCCAGGTACAATCTATATACACAGTCCAGGTAAAATCTACATACAATCTCCAGGTACAATCTATATACACTGTCCAGGTACAATCTATATACAATGTCCAGGAACAATCTATATACACTGTCGAGGTACAATCGATATACACTGTCCAGGTACAATCGATATGCACTGTCCAGGTACAATGTATATACACTCTCCAGGTACAATCTATATACACTGTCCTTGTAAAATCTATATACAATCTCCAGGTACAATCTATATACACTTTCCAGGTACAATCTATATACATTATCCAGGTAAAATCTATATACTCTGTCCATGTACAATCTATAAACACTGTCCAGGTACAATCTACAAACAATGTCCAGGTACAATCTACATACACTGTCCAGGTACAATCTATATACACTGTCCAGGTGCAATCTATATACACAGTCCAGGTACAATCTATATGGACTGTCCAGGTACAATCTATATCCACTTTCCAGCTAAAATCTATATACACTGTCCAGGTACAATCAATATACACTGCCCAGGTACAATCTATATACATGGTCCAGGTGCAATCTATATATACAGTCCTGGTACAATCGACATACACTCTCCAGGTGCAATCTGTATACACAGTTCAGGTACAATCGATATACACTGTCCAGGTACAATCTACAAACAAGGTCCAGGTACAATCTACATACACTGTCCAGGTGCAATCGATATACACTGTCCAGGTGCAATCGATATACACTGTCCAGGTACAATCGATATACACTGTCCAGGTACAATGTATATACACTCTCCATGTAAAATCTATATACACTGTGAAGGTACAATCTATAAACACTGTCCAGGTAGTATCTACAAACACTGTCCAGGTACAATCTACAAACAAGTTCCAGGTACAATATACATACACTGTCCAGGTACAATCTATAAACACTGTCGAGGTACAGTATACAAACAAGGTCCAGGTGCAATCTAGATACACTGTCCAGGTACAATCGATATACACTCCCCAGGTACAATCTACATACACTGTCCAGGTAAAATCTATATACACAGTCCAGGTAAAATCTATATGCAATCTCCAGGTACAATATATATACACTGTCCAGGTACAATCTATATACACAGTCCAGGTACAATCTATAAACACTGCCCAGGTACAATCGATATACACTGTGCAGGTACAATCTATAAACACTGTCCGGGTACAATATACATACACTGTCCAGGTACAATCAATATACACTGTCCAGGTGCAATCTATATACACACTCCAGGTACAATCTATATACACTTTCCAGGTAAAATCTATATACACTGCCCAGGTACAATCTATATACACTGTCCAGGTACAATCTTAATACGCGGTCCAGGTGCAATCTCTATACACGGTCCAGGTACAATCTATATACATGGTCCAGGTGCAATCTATATGCACAGTCCTGGTACAAACTATATACACTGTCCAGGTGCAATCTATATACACAGTCCAGGTACAAACGATATACACTGTCTAGGTACAATCTATATACACGGTGCAGGTACAATCGATATACACTGTCCAGATACAATCTCTATACACTATCCAGGTACAATCTATATACACTGTCCAGGTAGAATCTACATACACTGTCGAGGTACAATCTATATACACTGTCCAGGTACAATCTATTTACAGTGCCCAGGTTCAATCGATATACACTGTGCAGGTACAATCTATATACACTTTCCAGGTAAAATCTATATACACTGTCCAGGTACAATCTATATACACTTTCCAGGTACAATCCATATACACTGTCCAGGTAGAATCAATATACACGGTCCAGGTACAATGTATATACACGGTCCAGGTAAAATCTGTATACAATCTCCAGGTACAATCTATATACACTGTCCAGGTACAATCTATATACACTGTCCAGGTACAATCTATATACACTGTCCAGTTACAATCGATATACACTGTCCAGGTAAAATCTATATACACTGTCCAGGTACAATCTATATACACTGTCCAGCTAAAATCTACATACACTGTACAGGTACAGTCTATATACATGGTCCAGGTACAATCTATAGACAGTCTCCAGGTACAATCGATATACACTGTCCTGGTACAATCGATATACACTGTCCAGGTACAATCGATATACACTGTCCAGGTACAATCGATATACACTGTCCAGGTACATTCGGTACACACTGTCCAGGTACAATCTATATATACTGTCCAGGTGCAATCTATATACACTCCCCTGGTCCAATCTATATACACTGTCCAGGTCCAATCTATATACACTGCCCAGGTACAATCGATATACACTGCCCAGATACAATCTCTATACACTATCCAGGTACAATCGATGTACACTGTCCTGGTACAATCTATATACACTGTCCAGGTACATTCTATATACACTGTCCAGGTACATCGATATACAATGTCCAGGTACAATCTATATACACTGTCCAGGTACAATCGATATACGCTGTCCAGGGACAATCAATATACACTGTCCAGGTACAATCTATGTACACTGTCCAGGTACAATCGATATACAATGTCCAGTTACAATCTATATACAATCTCCAGGTACAATCAATATACACTGTCCAGTTACAATCTATATACACTGTCCAGGTACAATCTATATACACTGTCCATGTACAATCAATATACACTGTCCAGGTACAATCGATATACACTTTGCAGGTAAAATTTATGAACACTGTCCAGGTACAATCGATATAAACATTCCAGGTACAATCTATATACACTGTCCAGGTACAATCTATAAACACTGTCCAGGTACAATCGATATACACTGTCCAGGTACAATCGATATACACTGTCCAGGTACAATCTATGTGCACTGTCCAGGTACAATCTATATACACTGTCCAGGTGCAATCTATATACACTCCCCGGGTCCAATCTATATACACTGTCCAGGTCCAATCTATATACACTGTCCAGGTACAATCGATATTCACTGTCCAGATACAATCTCTATACACTATCCAGGTACAATCGATGTACACTGTCCTGGTACAATCTATATACACTGTCCAGGTACATTCTATATATACTCTCCAGGTACAATCTATATACACTGTCCAGGTACAATCTATATACACTGTACAGGCACATCGATATACACTGTCCAGGTACAATCTATATACACTGTCCAGGTACAATCGATATACGCTGTCCAGGTACAATCGATATATACGGTCCAGATACAATCTATATAGACTGTCCAGGTACAATCGATATAAACATTCCAGGTACAATCTATATACACTGTCCAGGTACAATCTATAAACACTGTCCAGGTACAATCGATATACACTGTCCAGGTACAATCGATATACACTGTCCAGGTACTATCTATGTACACTGTCCAGGTACAATCTATATACACTGTCCAGGTGCAATCTATATACACTCCCCGGGTCCAACCTATATACACTGTCCAGGTCCAATCTATATACACTGTCCAGGTACAATCGATATACACTGTCCAGATACAATCTCTATACACTATCCAGGTACAATCGATGTACACTGTCCTGGTACAATCTATATACACTGTCCAGGTACATTCTATATATACTCTCCAGGTACAATCTATATACACTGTCCAGGTACAATCTATATACACTGTCCAGGTACATCGATATACACTGTCCAGGTACAATCTATATACACTGTCCAGGTACAATCGATATACGCTGTCCAGGGACAATCAATATACACTGTCCAGGTACAATCTATGTACACTGTCCAGGTACAATCGATATACAATGTCCAGGTACAATCTATATACAATCTCCAGGTACAATCAATATACACTGTCCAGTTACAATCTATATACACTGTCCAGGTACAATCTATATACACTGTCCATGTACAATCAATATACACTGTCCAGGTACAATCGATATACACTTTGCAGGTAAAATTTATGAACACTGTCCAGGTACAATCGATATAAACATTCCAGGTACAATCTATATACACTGTCCAGGTACAATCTATATACACTGTCCAGGTACAATCGATATACACTGTCCAGGTACAATCGATATACACTGTCCAGGTACAATCTATGTACACTGTCCAGGTACAATCTATATACACTGTCCAGGTACTATCGATATACACTCTCCAGGTACAATCTGTATACACTGTCCAGGTACAATCTATATACACTGTCCAGGTACAATCTGTATACACTCTCCAGGTAAAATCTATATACAATCACCAGGTACAAACTATATACAAAGTCCAGGTACAATCTAAATACACTGTCCAGGTACAATCGATATACACAGTCCAGTTACAATCTATATACACTCTCCAGGTACAATATATATACACTCTCCAGGTGCAATCAAAATACACTGTCCAGGTACAAGTTATATACACTGTTCAGGTAAAATCTATATACAATCTCCAGGTTCAATCTATATACACTGTCCAGGTACAATCTATATACACTGTCCAGCTACAATCTATATACACTCTCCAGGTACAATCTAGATACACTGTCCAGCTATAATCTATATACACTGTCCAGGTACAATCAATATACACTGTCCAGGCACAGTCTATATACATTGTCCAGGTACAATCTATATACCCTCTCCAGGTACAATCTATATACACTGTCCAGGTACAATCTATATACACGGTTCAGGTACAATCTATATACAATCTCCAGGTTCATTCTATAAACACTGTCCAGGTACAATCTATATACACTATCCAGCTACAACCTATATACACTGTCCAGGTACAATCGATATACGCTGTCGAGGTACAAGCAATATACTGTCCAGGTACAATCTATTTACACTGTCCTGGTACAATCGATATACAATGTCCAGGTACAATCTATATACAATCTCCAGGTACAATCAATATACACTGTCCAGGTACAATCGATATACACATTCCAGGTAAAATTTATATACACTGTCCAGGTACAATCGATATAAACATTCCAGGTACAATCCACATACACTGTCCAGGTACAATCTATATACACTGTCCAGGTACAATCGATATACACTGTCCAGGTACAATCGATATACACTGTCCAGGTACAACCTATATAAACTGTCCAGGTACAATCTATATACACTGTCCAGGTACATTCGATATACTCTGTACAGGTACAATCTATATACAGTGTCCAGGTACAATCTTTTTACACGGTCCAGGTACAATCTATATACAGTCTCCAGGTAAAATCTATATACACTGTCCAGGTACAATCTATATACACTGTCCAGGTACAATCGATATACACTGTCCAAGTACAATCGATATACACTCTCCAGGTACAATCTGTATACACTGTCCAGGTACAATCTATATACACTTTCCAGGTACAATCTATATACACTATACAGGTAAAATCTATATACAATCTCCAGGTACAATCTATATACAAAGTCCAGGTACAATCTAAATACACTGTCGAGGTAGAGTCGATATATACCGTCCAGAGACAATCTATATACACTGTCCAGGTACAATCGATATACACTGTCCAGTTACAATCTATATACTCTCTCCAGGTACAATCTATATACACTGTCCAGGTATAATCTATATACACGGTCCAGGTACAATCCATGTACAATGTGCAGGTACGATCGATATACACTGTCCAGGTACAATCTATATACACTGTCCAGGCACAGTCTATATACATTGTCCAGGTACAATCTATATACACTCTCCAGGTACAATCTATATACACTGTCCAGGTACAATCTATATACACGGTTCAGGTAAAATCAATATACAATCTCCAGGTTCAATCTATATACACTGTCCAGGTACAATCTATATACACTGTCCAGCTACAATCTATATACCCTGTCCAGGTACAATCTATATACACTGTCCAGTTACAAACGATATACACAGTCCCGGTACAATCGATATAGACTCTCCAGGTACAATCTATATACACTGTCCAGGTACAATCTGTATACACTGTCCAGGTACAATCGATATACACTGTCCAGGTACAATCTATATACACTGTCCAGGTACAATCTATATACACAGTCCAGGTACAATCTATATACAGTCTCCAGGTACAATCTATATACACAGTCCAGGTACAATCTATATACACTGTGCAGGTACAATCTATATACACTGTCCAGGTAATATCTACAAACAAGTTCCAGGTGCAATCTATATACACAGTCCAGGTACAATCGATATACACTCCCCAGGTACAATCTATATACACTCTCCAGATACAATCTATATACACAGTCCAGGTAAAATCTATATGCAATCTCCAGGTACAATCTATATACGCTGTCCAGGTACAATCTATATACACTGTCCAGGTACAATCTATATACACTGTCCAGGTACAATCTATATACACTATCCAGGTACAATCGATATACACTGTCCAGGTACAATCGATATACACTGTCCAGGTACAATCTGCATACACTGTCCAGGTACAATCTATATACACGGTTCAGGTAAAATCTGCATACAATCTCCAGGTTCAATCTATATACACTGGCCAGGTACAATCTATATACACTGTCCAGCTAAAATCTATATACACTGTCCAGGTACAATCTATATACACTGTCCAGCTAAAATCTATATACGCTGTCCAGGTACAATCTGCATACACTGTCCAGGTACAATCGATATACTCTGTCCAGAGACAATCTATATACACTCTCCAGGTACAATCTATATACACTGTCCAGGTACAATCTATATACACGGTCCATGTAAAATCTATAAACAATCTCCAGGTACAATCTATATACAGTGTCCAGGTACAATCTATATACACTGTCCAGGTACAATCAATATACACTGTCCAGGTACAACGTATAAACACTGTCCAGGTACAAACTATATACACCGTCCAGGTACAATCAATATTCATGGTCCAGGTACAATCAATATACACTGTCCAGGTACAATTCGATATACACTGTCCAGTTCCAATCCCGATACACTATCCAGGTACAATCTACATACACTGTCCAGGTACAATCTATAAACACTGTCCAGGTACAATATACAAACAAGGTCCAGGTGCAATCTATATACACAGTCCAGGTACAATCGATATACACTCCCCAGGTACAATCTATATACACTGTCCAGGTAAAATCTATATGCACTGTCCAGGTACAATCTATAAACACTGCCCAGGCACAATCGATATACACTGTGCAGGTACAATCTATAAACACTGTCCGGGTACAATATACATACACTGTCCAGGTACAATCAATATACACTGTCCAGGTCCAATCTATATACACAGTCCAGGTACAATCTATATACACTGTCCAGGTACAATCTATATACACTTCCCAGGTACAATCTATATACACTGTCCAGGTGCAATCTATATACACAGTCCAGGTACAATCTATATGCACTGTCCAGCTAAAATCTACAAACAAGGTCCAGGTACAATCTCCATACACTGTCCAGGTGCAATCTATATACACTGTCCAGGTACAATCTATATACACTGTCCAGCTACAATCTATATACACTGTCCAGGTACAATCGATATACACTGTCCAGGTACAATCGAT
The DNA here is from genome assembly GCF_052327205.1 of Somniosus microcephalus. Lineage (NCBI taxonomy): Eukaryota > Metazoa > Chordata > Chondrichthyes > Squaliformes > Somniosidae > Somniosus > Somniosus microcephalus. Next base: position 74,148,337 of record NC_141004.1, on the reverse strand, counting down.
ATACACTGTCCAGGTACAATCTGTATACACTGTCCAGGTACAATCTATATACATGGTCCAGGTAAAATCTATATACAATCTCCAGGTACAATCTATATACACTGTCCAGGTACAGTCTATAACACTGCCCAGGTACAACTGATATACACTGTTCAGGTACAATCTATAAACACTGTCCAGGTTCAATCTACATACACTGCCAAGGTACAATCCATATGCACTGTCCAGGTGCAATCTATATACAAAGTCCAGGTACAATCTAAATACACTGTCCAGGTACAATCGATATATACTGTCCAGGTACAATCTATATACACTGTCCAGCTACAATCGATATACACGGTCCAGTTACAATCTATATACACTCTCCAGGTACAATCTATATACACTGTCCAGGTATAATCTATATACACTCTCCAGGTACAATCTATATACACTGTCCAGCTACAATCTATATGCACGGTTCAGGAAAAATCTACATACAATCTCCAGGTTCAATCTATATACACTGTCCAGGTACAATCTATATACACTGTCCAGCAAAAATCTATATACCCTGTCCAGGTACAATCTTTATACACTGTCCAGTTACAATCGATATACACAGTCCCGGTACAATCGATATAGACTCTCCAGGTACAATCTGTATACACTGTCCAGGTACAATCTGTATACACTGTCCAGGTACAATCGATATACACTGTCCAGGTACAATCTATATACACTGCCCAGGTACAATCTATATACACAGTCCAGGTACAATCTATATACATTCTACAGGTACAATCTCTATATACTCTGTCCAGGTACAATCTTATATACACTATCCAGGTACAATCGATATACACTGTCCAGGTACAATCGATATACACTGTCCAGGTACAATCTGTATACACTGTCCAGGTACAATCTATATATAGTGTCCAGGTAAAATCTGTATACACTCCCCAGGTACAATCTATATACACTGTCCAGGTACAATCTATATACACAGTCCAGGTAAAATCTATATACAATCTCCAGGTACAATCTATATGCACTGTCCAGGTACAATCTATATACACTGTCGAGGTACAATCTGCATACACTGTCCAGGTACAATCAATATGCACTGTCCAGGTACAATCGATATACACTGTCCAGGTACAATCTGCATACACTGTCCAGGTACAATCGATATACTCTGTCCAGAGACAATCTATATACACTCTCCAGGTACAATCTATATACAATGTCCAGGTATAATCTATATACACGGTCCATGTAAAATGTATAAACAATCTCCAGGTACAATCTATATACAGTGTCCAGGTACAATCTATATACACTGTCCAGGTACAATTAATATACACTGTCCAGGTACAATGTATAAACACTGTCCAGGTACAATCTATATACACCGTCCAGGTACAATCAATATTCATGGTCCAGGTACAATCAATATACACTGTCCAGGTACAATTCGATATACACTGTCCAGGTACAATCGATATACACTGTCCAGGTACAATCGATATAAACTGTCCAGTTCCAATCTCTATACACTATCCAGGTACAATCTATATTCACTGTCCAGGTAGAATCTACATACACTGTCCAGGTACAATCTATATACACTGTCCAGGTACAATCTATAAACACTGTCCAGGTACAATCTCTATACACTCTCCAGGCATAATCTATATACATGGTCCAGGTACAATCCATATACAATGTGCAGGTACAATCGATATACACTGGCCAGGGACAATCGATATAAAAAGTCCAGTTACAATCTATATACACTGTCCAGGCACAGTCTATACACATTGTCCAGGTACAATCGATATACACTCTCCAGGTACAATCTACATACACTGTCCAGGTACAATCTATATACACGGTTCAAGTAAAATCTATATACAATCTCCAGGTTCAATCTATATACATTGTCCAGGTACAATCTATATACACTGTCCAGCTACAATCTATATACACTGTCCAGGTACAATCGATATACACTGTCCAGGTACAATCTATATGCCCTGTCCAGGTACAATCTATATACACTGTCCAGGTACAATCGATATACACAGTCCCGCAACAATCGATATAGACTCTCCAGGTACAATCTATATACACTGTCCAGGTACAATCTATATACACTGTCCAGGTACAATCGATATACACTGTCCAGGTACAATCTATATACAGTCTCCAGGTACAATCTATATACACTGTCCAGGTACAATCTATATAAACTATCCAGGTACAATCGATATACACTGTCCAGGTACAATCAATATACACTGTCTAGGTAAAATCTGTATACACTGTCCAGGTACAATCTATATACACTGTCCAGGTACAATCTATATACACTCCCCAGGTACAATCTATATACACTGTCCAGGTACAATCTGTATACACAGTCCAGGTAAAATCTATATACAATCTCCAGGTACAATCTATATACACTGTCCAGGTACAATTGATATACTCTGTCCAGGTAAAATCTATATACACTCTCCAGGTACAATCTATATACACTGTCCAGGTACAATCTATATACACGGTCCATGTAAAATCTATATACAATCTCCAGGTTCAATCTATATACAGTGTCCAGGTACAATCTATATACACTGTCCAGGTACAATCTATATACACTGTCCAGGTACAATCTATATACACTGTCCAGGTACAATCAATATACACTGTCCAGGTACAATGTATAAACACTGTCCAGGTACAATCTATATACACGGTCCAGGTACAATCAATTTACATGGTCCAGGTACACTCAATATACACTGTCCAGGTACAATTCGATATACACTGTCCAGGTACAGTCGATATACACTGTCCAGGTACAATCGATATACACTGTCCAGGTACAATCGATATACACTGTCCAGATACAATCTCTATACACTATCCAGGTACAATCTATATACACTGTTCAGGTACAATCTATATACACTTTCCAGGTATAATCTATATACACTGTCCATGTAAAATCTATATACACTGTCCAGGTACAATCGATATACACTGTCCAGGTACAATCGATATACACTGTCCAGGTACAATCGATATACACTGTCCAGGTACATTCTGTATACACTGTCCAGGTACAATCTATATATACTGTCCAGGTGCAATCTATATACACTCCCCAGGTACAATCTATATACACTGTCCAGGTACAATCTATATACACAGTCCAGGTAAAATCTATATACAATCTCCAGGTACAATCTGTGATAAAAATAATAACTTCCGGGAAGTTATGTCATCACTTCCTGTGAACTGTGAACTATGAACTATGAACTGTGCACATACCTCACTTCCTGTCATATGTCACTTCCTGTTGGACTGGTATAAATACTGGTCTGTTCAGTATTGTAAGAGGCTTCTACCAGAGGCATGGTAAAGACCTCTCTTGTATATAGTGTGTTTATAAGTTACTTAAAGCTTACTTTAAAGTTACTTGATGGTAAGTCTCCTTTTTCTTACATCAATTTAAGTAACTTAGTATTTACACTGACAAATACTAGACCTTCAGACAAACTCGGAAATTAAGGATCCAGGGAACCACCCATCATGGAGAAAATCCTTAGACCTATTCGTCTGGACTTGGACCCGAATACACCAGCAGCTGGCAGGGTATGGAAGCATTGGTATCGTACTTTTGAGAATTTTCTGGATGAATGTAAAGCGGATGCTCCTGCTAAATTGAAGATACTTGTCAATTATGTGACCCCAAAAGTGTTCGAATATGTTGATGACTGGGATAATTACGAAGAGGTGATTCGGGCACTTAAGAAACTGTATGCGAAGACCCCAAATGAGGTCTATGCTAGACATCTACTGGCCACAGCCCGACAAGGGCCAGGGGAATCAATTGACGAATTCCTGCAAGAACTTCGCAGGCTCAGCGTAGATTGTAACTTTCAGGCAGCCTCAGCTGAGCTGTACCGCCAAGAAATGATTCAGGTTGCTTTCATCTGCGGGATTGCCTCTCCGTTTATACGCCAGCGTCTACTAGAAAGTAAAACACTTGAGCTACAAAAAGCTTTTGACCTAGCTTGTTCACTGGATTTGGCAAAGAGAAATGCAGACCTCTATCAGCTGCCCAGATCTCGATCTGCTGCTGTAGCTGCAACCAGACAATTCAAGCGGTCTCAGGTGAACCCTATCATGGGGGAATCTAATTCTGATAATTCTGATGAAGAAGAGGAGGACGACCCCACTTTAGCAGCCTCTTGGCAATCTAGGAAGGAATGCTTCTTTTGTGGAGATGCTTTTCACCCTAGGAAAACCTGCCCTGCTCGCAATGCAATCTGCAGTTATTGCGGGAAAAAAGGACACTTTGCTAAAGTTTGCCTATCAAGGGCCTCTACGAGGGCCAATCCAGCTAAGGCCTACCGAACTGCCCCAATTAGGGCCTATCAAGATGCTCCAGCTAGGACCTATCAAGCTTCCTCTCGAGCTCTCTCCCGAAGAAGCACACCGAGAGTTTTAGCCACTCTCTGTGCAACGACACCAATTACAGCTGCTTGCCCACAGAACCTGTCTCATGCAGCCACAAAAATTTCAATTAAAGGGCATACCTTAGATGCCTTAATTGACTCAGGAAGTACTGATAGTTTCATTAAGGAACAGATTGTTGCGAAATTGAAACTACATGTCTTCCCATCGGACCAGGCAATTGCGATGGCCCAGTCATCACTTAATACCAGAATCTCCGGCTTTTGTGTTGTTGATATGACACTTCATGGTCGTATGTATCCCTCCACCCGACTTTCGGTGCTCAAGGACTTATGTAGTGATCTCCTCTTAGGGCTGGACTTCCAAAAACAGCATAAGAAACTCACCATTGAGTTTGCTGGATCCAAACCCGGACTTACTATTTCTAATATACCGTCTAAATTACCATTTTGTGCATTATCAGCAGCTTCACTTGATGAACCCTCATTATTTGCCAGTATTCCGCCTCAATGCAAACCGATAATAACGAAATCGCGGCGCTTTAATCAGGAAGACCAATCTTTTATTGCGGCTGAAATCTCTCGACTTCTAGCAGAGGATATCATTGAACCATGTTCGTCGCCCTGGCGGGCTCAAGTCGTCATTGTCAAGAACCCTCTAAAACCTCACAAACAGCGACTATGCATCGATTATTCGCAAACCATCAATCAATATACCGACTTGGACGCCTACCCATTGCCACGCATTGATGATATGGTTAATAAACTGGCCGAATACAAAGTGTTCTCAACTTACGATTTAAAAAGTGCCTATCATCAGTTACCCTTGAAGGTCTCAGATAAGCAGTACACAGCCTTTGAGGCTAATGGACGGCTGTACCAATTTCGTCGCCTCCCATTCGGGGTTACTAATGGAGTGGCTGTCTTTCAACGGGCAATGGATGGCCTGGTTAAGCAGGAAAGCCTAAGGGACACTTTTCCCTATCTTGATAACATTACCATTGCAGGTCACGATCAACAGGAACACGACTCCAACCTCCAAAAATTTCGGGATGCCCTCCATCGCCGTAATTTGACCCTGAATGAATCCAAATCTGTTGAGTCGCAACCGACCATCAACATCCTTGGCTACTGCGTAGGCAATGGTATCATTAAGCCAGACCCAGAAAGACTTCGCCCGCTCCAAGAGCTCCCGTCACCTAAGAATCCGGCTTCTTTACGTCGGGCTCTCGGTCTGTTTGCATACTACGCTAAATGGATTCCTCATTTTTCGGACAAAATCCAACCCTTGCTGCATGCTAGATCATTTCCACTGGGAACAGCGGCTGTTGCAGCCTTTAACCTTCTCAAAAAACAGTTGGAGAAAGCGGCTCTTCACTCCATTGATGAGAATCTCCCTTTTGTGGTTGAATGTGATGCCTCGGAGGTGGCGATCTCGGCTACTCTGAATCAGGAAGGTCGTCCTGTAGCATTTATGTCCAGGACCTTACAAGGTGCCGAGCTACATTATCCTCCGGTTGAGAAAGAAGCCACAGCCATCATAGAGGCAGTACGGAAGTGGAACCATTTTCTAGCTCGCCAGCACTTTACATTGATCACGGACCAACGATCAGTCGCCTTCATGCTCGATAATCAAAAACGAACCAAAATTAAGAATAATAAAATACAACTTTGGAGGATGGAACTGGCCTCTTTTGGTTATACCATTCTCTATCGGCCTGGCAAGGAGAATGTGGCCCCGGACACCCTCACACGGGCATTCTGCTCCACTATGTCATCCTCCACTCTCATGGATGTCCACAATGGTTTGTGTCATCCTGGCGTTACGCGCATGCTACATTTCGTATGATCACGGAATCTCCCTTTTTCCACTGGAGATGTAAAGAAAATATGCTCAGAATGCCGGCTTTGTGCGGAATTAAAACCTCAGTTCTTCCGCCCCTCAGATGGTATACTCATACATGCAACCCAACCGATGCAACGACTTAGCATCGATTTTAAGGGCCCAGTGCCCTCTTCAACTCGGAACACATATTTGCTCACCATGATCGACGAATATTCACGTTTTCCGTTTGCCTTCCCCTGCTCCAATATGCTGGCGTCCACAGTAATCTGCTGCCTTGAGCAGGTATTTTCTCTCTGTGGCATGCCGGCTTATATTCACTCAGATCGGGGTCCATCCTTTATGTCAAGGGAACTCAAGGACTACCTCTCAGAACGGGGAATTGCTACAAGCAAAACAACACCATACCATCCCATCGGAAATGGGCAGGTAGAGAGGTATAACGGTATCATCTGGAATTCCGTACGTCTCGCTTTAAGATCTCGGGGCCTACCAGACCAGCAATGGGAAACAGTGCTTCCGGATGCATTGCACTCTATACGGTCCCTGCTTTCTACAGCCACAAATACTACACCTCATGAGCGATTCTTTGGATTCCAGCGTCGCTCATCTCATGGGACATCACTCCCGTCATGGCTAACTACTCCTGGACCTGTATTACTCCGAAGATACGTTCGGACGTCTAAAAATGACCCTCTTGTAGATGAGGTCGAACTAACCGATGCCAACCCCACCTATGCAAACATACGATATTCCGACGGCCGAGAATCTACCGTATCATTACGGGATCTGGCTCCCTGCCCACCAGGACCTAGTGGGACATCGGGTGATGGCATTTCACCAGGAAACTCTTGGGACCTATCGGGTACCCCTCTCCAGGATCCTGATCGGACACCAACTAGCTTGGTGCCGGTAGAACCCCGTGCTCAAGGTTGTGACCCTCCCAGTACCGTGCATGAAAGTACTGATCCGCCACAGACCAGCTCTGCACCTCCCTCTGAACAGAGGCAGTCCGACTTTGAACCTATTGGGGCTCGTACTCGAAGCCATGATCGCCCCGACCCTTCACAGGGCAATCCAGGCCACACAGACTCTGACCTATGGCCAACCGCATGTAAGCGGACCAGCGACCCTCTACGACGGGAATCCAAACGGGTGCGACTCTTCCTTGTTCGGCGGCTGCAGACCAAAAGGTAGACCACAGCCTCCTAATCCTGCAGGAGGGAAGAATGTGATAAAAATAATAACTTCCGGGAAGTTATGTCATCACTTCCTGTGAACTGTGAACTGTGAACTATGAACTATGAACTGTGTACATACCTCACTTCCTGTCATATGTCACTTCCTGTTGGACTGGTATAAATACTGGTCTGTTCAGTATTGTAAGAGGCTTCTACCAGAGGCATGGTAAAGACCTCTCTTGTATATAGTGTGTTTATAAGTTACTTAAAGCTTACTTTAAAGTTACTTGATGGTAAGTCTCCTTTTTCTTACATCACAATCTATATGCACTGTCCAGGTACAATCTATATACACTGTCCAGGTACAATCTATATACACTGTCCAGGTACAATCTATATACACTGTCCAGGTACAAGCAATATAAACTGTCCAGGTACAATGCATAAACACTGTCCAGGTACAATCTATATACACGGTCCAGGTACAATCAATATACATGGTCCAGGTACAATCAATATGCACTGTCCAGGTACAGTTTGATATACACTGTCCAGGTACAATTGATATACACTGTTCAGGTACAATCGATATACACTGTCCAGGTACAATCGATATACACTGTCCAGATACAATCTCTATACACTATCCAGGTCCAATCTATATACACTGCACTGGTACAATCTACATACACTGTCCAGGTACAATCTATATACACTGTCCAGGTACAATCTATAAACACTGGCGAGGTAAAATCGATATACACTATGCAGGTACAATCTATAAACACTGTCCAGGTATAATCTATAAACACTGTCCAGGTACAATCTACAAACAATGTCCAGGTACAATCTACATACACTGTCCAGGTACAATCTATATACACTGTCCAGGTGCAATCTATATACACTGTCCAGGTACAATCTATATACACTATCCAGGTAAAATCGATATACACTCTCCAGGTACAATCGAAAAACACTGCCCAGGTACAATCTACAAACAATGTCCAGGTACAATCTACATACACTGTCCAGGTACAATCTATATACACTGTCCAGGTGCAATCTATATACACTGTCCAGGTACAATCTATATACAATATCCAGGTAAAATCGATATACACTCTCCAGGTACAATCGATAAACACTGTCCAGGTACAATCTACAAACAATGTCCAGGTACAATCTACATACACTGTCCAGGTTCAATCGATATACACTGTCCAGGTACAATCGATATACACTGTCCAGGTACAATCTGTATACACTGTCCAGGTACAATCGATATACACTGTCCAGGTACAATCTATATACACTCTCCAGGTACAATCTATATACACTATCCAGGTACAATCTATATACATGGTCCAGGTAAAATCTATATACAATCTCCAGGTACAATCTACATACACTGTCCAGGTACAATCTATATACACTGTCCAGGTACAATCTATAGCACTGCCCAGGTACAATTGATATATACTGTGCAGGTACAATCTATAAACACTGTCCAGGTACAATCTACATACACTGTCCAGGTACAATCCAGATACAATCTCCAGGTACAATCTATATACACAGCCCAGGTACAATCTATATACACTGTCCAGGTACAATCTATATACACTGTCCAGGTACAATCGATATACACTGTCCAGGTACAATCGATATACACTGTCCAGGTACAATCTGTATACACTGTCCAGGTACAATCGATATACACTGTCCAGGTACAATCTATATACACTCTCCAGGTACAATCGATATACACTGTCCAGGTACAATCGATATACACTGTCTAGGTACAATCTGTATACACTGTCCAGGTACAATCGATATACACTGTCCAGGTACAATCTGTATACACTGTCCAGGTACAATCTATATACACTGTCCAGGTACAATCGGTATACACTGTCCAGGTACAATCTATATACACGGTCCATGTAAAATCTATATACAATCTCCCGGTACAATCTACATACACTGTCCAGGTACAATCTATATACACTGTCCAGGTACAATCTATAAACACTGCCCAGGTACAATTGATATACACTGTGCAGGTACAATCTATAAACACTGTCCAGGTTCAATCTACATACACTGTCCAGGTACAATCTATATACACTGTCCAGGTGCAATCTATATACACAGTCCAGGTACAATCTATATACACTCTCCAGGTACAATCTATATACACTTTCGAGGTAAAATCTATATACACTGTCCAGGTACAATCTATATACACTGCCCAGGTACAATCTCTATACACGATCCAGGTACAATCTATATACATGGTCCAGGTGCAATCTATATACACAGTCCTGGTACAATCGACATACACTGTCCAGGTGCAATCTATATACACAGTCCAGGTACAATCTACATACACTGTCCAGGTACAATCTATATACACTGTCCAGGTGCAATCTATATACACAGTCCAGGTACAATCGATATACACTGTCCAGGTACAATCTGTATACACTGTCCAGGTACAATCTATATACACTGTCCAGGTACAATCTATATACACAGTCCAGGTAAAATCTATATACAATCTCCAGGTGCAATCTATATACACTGTCCAGGTACAATCTATATACACTGTCCAGGTACAATCGATATACACTGTCCAGGTACAATCGATATACATTGTCCAGGTAAAATTTGTATACACTGTCCAGGTACAATCGATATACACTGTCCAGGTACAATCTATATACACTCTCCAGGTACAATCTATACACACTGTCCAGGTACAATCTATATACACTGTCCAGGTACAATCTATATACACTATCCAAGTACAATCTATATACACTGTCCAGGTACAATCGATATACACTGTCCAGGTACAATCTGTATACACTGTCCAGGTACAATCGATATACACTGTCCAGGTACAATCTATATACACTGTCCAGGTAAAAAAAAAATTCAATCTGCAGGTACAATCTGTATACACTGTCCAGGTACAATCTATATACACTGTCCAGGTACAATTTATATACACTGTCCAGGAACAATCGATATACACTGTCCAGCTACAATCTATATACACTATCCAGGTACAATTTATATACACTGACCAGATAAAATCTATATACACTGTCCAGATACAATCTATATACGCTGTCCAGGTAGAATTCATATACACTGTCGAGGTACAGTCTGTATACACTGTCGAGGTACAATCGATATACACTGTCGAGGTACAATCTATATACACTTTCGAGGTACAATCGATATACACTCTCCATGGAAATCGATATACACTGTCCAGGTACAATCGATATACACTGTCCAGGGCTACCATTCGCTCAACGTGCAATTGGTGTGTGACCACAGGCTGATCATCCTAGCTGTCAATGCCCACTTTCCAGGCAGCAGCCACGATGCCTTCATCCTGCACCAGACTTCTGTGGCAGACATGTTCCAGGCCCAGCCTCACCCACGAGGATGGCTTCTCGGGGACAAAGGCTATCCTTTGTGCACCTGGCTGATGACCCCGCTCCGTGTGCCCAGCACCCCTGCTGAAGAGGGATACAATGACAGCCATCAAGCAACCAGGAACCTCATTGAGCAAACAATCGGCGTCCTGAAGCAACGGTTCCACTGTCTGGATCGTTCCGGAGGAGCCCTACAGTACTCGCCTGAGCGAGTCTCCCATTTCGTGGTCGTGTGCTGCATGCTGCACAACCTGGCTATCCACAGGACTCAGCCACTGCCACCAGACATTGGAGGACCACCAGAGGAGGAGGAGGAGGAGGAGGAGGTGGAGGACCAGCACAGGAGGGAGGCAGAAAGTGCAAGGGCCGCCTGTCGGCGGCTTATTGAGCGTCGGTTCTAGGCACCCTCTCAGGGAATGGCTTGTGCCAATGGCACAAGATGAATGTAGCCGCTCCACAAGCCCTCAGCCGAGCAGGGCAACCAGGACTTCCAAAAGAAAGCATGGACAGTGCGATTTAAGTACATTTATTACTTTGATACCTCTGTGCCCTCCCCACATAACAAACTAATGGAGAGAAGCCCCCCACAAAAACACAAATCGAGCAGTCTCGGCCTTTCAAAAAACACAAATTCACCAGTCTCGGCCTTTCAAAAAACACAAATACACCAGTCTCGGCCTTTCAAAAAACACAAAGCATTTGGCCAGACCTTCTACTTTTTGCCCTGCAAGGGTGATGCCTTTCGCATCCGTGACTGGCCCCTGCCCGCCCTGCAGCTCCTCCTCAATGGGACCCCAGTGGCTGCAGCAAGGCTGGGGGAAGGCTGCTGAGGGTCAGATGGCGAGACGGCAGATGCCCTTGGGGGTCGGCCTGGACCAGCTCTGGCCCTGGAGGGGCCGGCTGCTGACTGCTCCAACTCTGCTTGGGCGGCAGCAGTCTGTCCAGCGGCTGGTGGCAGCTGCAATGGAGGAGTGGCAGTGTCGGCTGCAGGAATGGTGCCAACCTGACAGATCACAGGTACTCCCTGGTCGCCTGAGACATTGGCACTCGCACGGGCCAGCACTGCAGCATGCGCAGCAAACTGCTGAAGAACAGACTGCTGGGCTGCTGCTGCGCGGCGAGTGCCCTGGCGATGCCTGGCTGATCCAGCGAGGGTGGCACGCTTCCCTTGTGCAAGCAAAAACATTAAAGTGTTACTTTTCTGACGGAACCTGGTGTCTAGAGTCTTACTCGGAGTCGAGATTTTGACACAGTCTATATACACTGTCCAGGTACAATCGATATACACTGTCCAGGTACAATCTATATACACTGTTCAGGTACAATCGATATACACTGCACAGCTACAATCTATATACACTGTCCAGGTACAATCGATATACACTGTCCAGCTACAATCTATATACACTGGACAGACAATCTATAAGCACTGTCATGGTACAATCTATATGCGGTTGGCATTGAGAGTAAGCAAGAGTTTGGTAAGTGAGAGAAAAGTTATTTAAGTTTATTTAGTGAATTTAAGTGAAGGGAACATTTAGTTTTCTGAAGTAAGTTTAATTTATTAAAGTAAATTAAACTGTTGGGGAGTTTAAACCGGAAGTAGAGTCCGGGTATAAAAAGGGGCGGGCCGAGTGCGGCAGCGCGAGTGCGGTTGTTTGGTAAGTGAGAGAGTTCGGGCAAGTGGGAGGTGAGGGGGTGTTTTTGCTCTGTTTTGCTTCCCACTCTCAGGCTTAGACAGCACTGCGGAAGCAGAGCAGCGAGACGACTCAACCTAACAGGCCCCACAGACAGCATTCAAAAGGGAGGCAGGTGAACAGCTGGTTGGTAGGTCCTCTTCCTTCTCTTTTATACCTTTATAAGTTGGTAAGTCGTATTAAATAGTGGTGTGATAGTCATCATCTATATCGGGGGCAGAGGGTCTTTATAACTAATAATAAGAAATTTAATTAATTATATAGAAATGGGTGAGCAGGTGATGTGTTACTGCTGTGAGATGTGGCAGCCAGTGGACACCATTGATGCTCACGGTGAATACATTTGCGACAAGTGTTTGCTGCTAGAGGAAATCCGGCACCATGTTGATGTGCTTGAGACCGAGCTTCAGACACTGCGACACATCAGGGAGGGAGAGAAGTACCTGGACTCTATGTTTCAGAAGGTAGTCACACCTATGAAATTAATTAATCCAGATGTAGTCTGTGGTCAGGGACAGGGCGGTGTGACTATGAATGAGGCAGGTACAGGGATCCAGGAGGTAGTGTTGGAGATGCCCAGCCCTTGCTCTCGTCAAACAGGTTTGAGGTTCTTACTCCCTGTGGGGGCGGGAGCGGGGACTGCAGGGAGGATGAGCAACCTGGCCACAGCACCGTGGAACAAGGGGCCATTCAAGAGGGGGGAGTACATAGAAATGTTGTAGTGGTAGGGGATAGTATCATTAGGGGGATAGATAGGGTTCTCTGCAGTCGAGAGCGGGAGTCCCGAAGGCTGTGTTGTCTGCCAGGGTCAAGGACATCTCTTCTGGGCTGGAGAGAAACTTGGAGTGGGAGGGGGAGGATCCAGTTGTCGTGGTCCATGTTGGTACCAACGACGTAGATAGAACAAGGAAGGGGGTTCTGTTAAATGAGTATGAGCAGCTAGGGGTCAAATTAAAAAACAGAACCTCAAGAGTAATAATCTCTGGATTATTACCTGAGCCACGCGCGAATTTGGCTAGGATAAATAAAATTAGAGAGTTAAATGCGTGGCTCAAAGACTGGTGTGGGAGAAATGGGTTTTGCTTCCTGGGACACTGGCACCAGTACTGGGACAGGAGAGAGCTGTTCCGTTGGGACGGACTTCACCTGGCCAGTGCTGGGACTAAAATCCTGGCGAATCATATAACTAGGGCTGTAGAGAGGGCTTTAAACTATTTAGTGGGGGTAGGTTTCTAGAGAGTAAATAATAAAAATGACAACGGAGAAGGTCATAGACTTAGGTAACAGTGGGGGAATTAAAAACCAGAGTGTCAGGAAGGGATAGAATGTATGGAGTAAAAGGTAAAGTAGTAAAAGGGGAAAAAGCAGGAACTAAGTGTCACAAAACATATTTGAAAGTTCTTTATTTGAATGCACGTAGCATTCGTAACAAAATGGATGAGTTGACGGCACAAATAACAACATATGGGTATGATCTTGTGGCCATTACAGAAACATGGCTGCAGGGTAACCATGACTGGGATTAAACATACGAGGGTATTTAACAACCAGGAAGGACAGGCAGGAAGGTAGGGGAGGTGGGGTGGCTATGTTAATAAAGGAAGGAATCACTGTAATACAGAGAAATTATATTGGGTCAAAGGATCAGGATAATGAAACAGTTTGGGTGGAGATAAGGAATAATAAGGGGAAAAAAACAGTAGTGGGCGTAGTCTATAGGCCTCCTAACAGTTGCAACTCTGTTGGACGGAGTATTAATCAGGAAATAGTTGGGGCTTGTAATAAGGGAACAGCTATAATTATGGGGGATTTTAACTTTCATATTAATTGGACAAATCAAATTGGGCAGGGCAGCCTTGAGGAAGAGTTCATTGAGTGTATTAGGGATGGGTTTCTTGGGCAGTGTGTAACTGAACTGACCAGGGGGACGGCAATCTTCGATCTGGTCCTGTGTAATGAGACAGGATTAATAATAAATGTCCTAGTAAAGGATCCCTTTGGAACGAGTGACCATAACATAGTTGAATTCCATATTCAATTAGAGGGTGAGAAGGTTGGATCTCAAACAAATGCACTGAGCTTGAATAAAGGAGACTATGAAGGTATGAGAGCGGAATTGATTAGAGTGGACTGGGAAAATAGATTAAAGGGTAAGACGGTACATGATCAGTGGTGTACATTCAAGGAGTTATTTTACAACTTTCAAAAAAAAAATATTCCACTGAGGAAAAAAGGGTGTAAAAGAAAAGACAGCCATCCGTGGCTAAGTAAAGTAATAAAGAATAGTATCCGACTAAAAACAAGGGCATATAAGGTAGCCAAATCTAGTGGGAGGATAGAAGATTGGGAAGTCTTTAAAAGACAGCAAAAAATAACTAAAAGATTGATTAAGAAAGGGAAAATAGATTATGAAAGTAAATTAGCTAAAAATATGAAAACAGATAGCAAGAGTTTCTATAGTTATATAAAAAGAAAAAGGGTGGCTAAAGTAAATGTTGGTCCCTTAGAGGATAAGACCGGGAAATTAATCGTGGGAAACATGGAGATGGCAAAAATGCTAAACAAATATTTTGTATCAGTCTTTACAGTAGAGGACCCTAAGAATATCCCAACACTGGGCAAACAGGGGGCTCTAGGGGGGGAGGAGCTTAATACGATTAAAATCACTAAAGAAGTGGTACTCGGTAAAATAATGGGACTTAAGGCGAATAAATCCCCTGGACCTGATGGCTTACATCCTAGGGTCTTGAGGGAAGTGGCAGTAGGGATTGTGGATGCATTGGTAATAATTTTCCAAAACTCCCTGGACTCAGCAAAGATCCCGGCAGATTGGAAAACTGCTAATGTAACACCCTTATTTAAAAAGGGTAATAGACAGAAGGCTGGAAACTATAGACCAGTTAGCCTAACATCTGTGGTTGGTAAAATTTTAGAGTCGATTCTTAAGGAGACAGTAACGGGACATTTGGATAAACATAATTTAATAGGACAAAGTCAGCATGGTTTTACGAAGGGGAAGTCATGTTTGACAAATTTGCTTGAGTTCTTTGAGGACGTAACATACAGGGTGGATAAAGGGGAACCAGTGGACGTAGTGTATTTAGACTTCCAAAAGGCATTTGACAAGGTGCCACACAAAAGATTATTGCTCAAGATAAAAAAATCATGGGATTGGGGGTAATATTCTGGCATGGGTAGAGGATTGGCTATCTAACAGAAAGCAGAGAGTTGGGATAAATGGCTCATTCTCAGACTGGCAATCAGTAACTAGTGGTGTTCCGCAGGGGTCAGTGCTGGGACCCCAACTCTTTACAATCTATATTAACGATTTGGAGGAGGGGACTGAGTATAACATATCAAAGTTGCAGATGATACAAAGGTGGGAGGGAAAGTAGTGAGTGAGGAGGACATAAAAAACCTGCAAAGGGACATAGATAGGCTAAGTAAGTGGGCAGAGATTTGGCAGATGGAATATAATACTGGAAAGTGTGAGGTTATGCACTTTGGCAGGAAAAATCATAGAGCAAGTTACTATCTTAATGGCAAGAAACTGGAAAGTACTGCAGTACAAAGGAATCTGGGGGTCCTGGTGTACGAAACACAAAAAGTTAGTATGCAGGTGCAGCAGGTGATCAAGAAGGCCAATGGAATGTTGGCTTTTATTGCTAGGGGGATGGAATATAAAAACAGGGAGGTATTGCTGCAGTTGTAAAAGGTATTGGTGAGACCACACCTGGAATACTGCATACAGTTTTGGTGTCCATACTTAAGAAAAGACATACTTGCTCTCGAGACAGTACAAAGAAGGTTCACTATGAGGAGAGGTTGAGTAGATTGGGACTCTACTCATTGGAGTTCAGAAGAATGAGAGGCGATCTTATTGAAACATATAAGATTGTGAAGGGGCTTGATCGGGTGGATGCGGTGAGGATGTTCCCAATGATGGGTGAAACTAGAACTAGGGGGCATAATCTTAGAATAAGGGGCTGCTCTTTCAAAACTGAGATGAGGAGAAACTTCTTCACTCAGAGGGTGGTAGGTCTGTGGAATTTGCTGCCCCAGAGAGCTGTGGAAGCTACATCATTAAATAAATTTAAAACAGAAATAGACAGTTTCCTAGAAGTAAGGGGAATTAAGGGTTACGGGGAGCGGGCAGGAAATCGGACATGAGGCTAGGTTCGGATCGGTCATGGCCCTGTGGGTGGTGGAGCGGGCCCAGGGGCCGTGTAGCCTGGTCCTGCTCCTACTTCTTGTGTTCTAATTCTGTGTTAGATTTCAGGAGATGGTTCTATTCAGAGGGATTAGTGGAGACCTCGGGAACAGGCTGCCAGCTAGGAGTCCTTCAAGAATAAATTGGGCCTGTTCCTGGCTGGGGTGGAGATCACCTCTTACAGAAGGTAAGTACTGTAGGAAATACAGGGACAGAGTGATCTCCTGGATGAGCTTCGATGGACTAGATGGGTCGGAGAGGAATTTCCCAGATTTTTTCTTCCAAATTGGCACATTGGGTTTTTTATCTGGTTTTTCGCCTCTCCCGGGAGATCACATGGGTTTGGGTGGGATGGAGAATGAAAGTAGATTGGAGGTTAGGATCAGATCAGCCATGATCTTATTGAAAGGCGGAGCAGGCTCGAGGGGCCGATTGGCCTACTCCTGCTCCTATTTCTTATGTTCTTTTTTCTTATGTTCACTGTCATGGTACAATCAATATACACGGTCCAGGTACAATCAATATACACTGTCCAGGTACAATCAATATACACTGTCCCGGTACAATCTATATACACTGTCCAGGTACAATTCGATATACCCTGTCCAGGTACAATCAATATACACTGTCCAGGTACAATCAATATACACTGTCCAGGTACAATCAATATACACTCTCCAGGTACAATCTATATACACTTGTGGAAGTACAGTTTCTCACTTAGACATAAAATGGCTTCCTAGGCATAGAATAAAAACTCAAATGGCCGACAGCATGATTCACTAATCAGTTTCAAGGGGATGAGACAATAAAAGGAATGCTACATACATACTCCTTATCTGTGACAAGCTTAACAAGGAGCCTCGTTTGTAAAACAAATAGCCAAGGACATGTTAAGGTAAACATCGGCCCACAGGCTCAGTTGGTACAGTGAGAGAACAGAGGGAACAGAGAGATCCCATAATAAAGGATTAGTTAATCTTATCCCAAGGTATTTCCGTTCGTTATTCTAACGCAGCCTGGAATACGTTGTTTCAATAATTCGCAAGGTCTGTGCCTTTGTAATCAGTTATGATTCAATACTATGTCATGTGGCATAGAAAGCCTGTTTTGCTTCTATACTGTATAAATATACTACAACTCCTGTATTACTTGGAAGAGGTCTGATGTAGCCCTTGTCTACACAACTCTTCCCTTGCAAGCAAATAAAGCCTGTCTTTAACGATACTTTGTGTTTAAGAGTCTTACTCGGGAGTCGAGACTTCGACAGTATTACTTGGCGCTTCCACCGAGATCGCTTGCTGCCTTTCGGTAAGTCACGGACAAGGGCATCGTGAATCTCTAATGACAGATCCTGAATGGCCACAGTGATGTTTTATCACATAAAAGGATTTCTCATTAGATATTAAGTTGGTGTGGTCTGTTTCTTCCGACGGGAGTACTGCGATCTAGTTAAGACTCATGTTTCAAACTTGAGTTGAATCCTGTAACTTTTGCTTCTTTTATTGTTGACCACTGAAAGGAGGAGAATACTGACAACTCAAGTCTTTAAAGAAAAAGTATTGGGCAAAGAAGGCAAGAGGAAAGTCGACAGGGCTGAGTCCCAGACAGATAAGGTACCAAGTTAAAACTGCAGTATCAAGGGTGGGTCCCTTGATCAAGGGTGGGTCCCTTGAGCCGGGGCTGAGTCCCGCGGCAGAAAGTATCATTTGAGAATTGTCACTGTAATTTTTTAAGATCTGTATTATCAGGTCCAGGATTATTCTCCGTTGAGATACCTTCTACGAGGGTTCAAGCCCCTCGCATTAAAGCATAAGGATTCTATATGAATATAGAGGTTAAGAATTATCGCAACCATTGTTTTCCATTTTTGTTGACTATTGACAACATTAAGACAGAAAACTCTCACATAAAGTATAAGTTAAACGTTAAGGACCCAGCTTGTAGTGGCGTATAACGCAAACTGAGAATTGACTATTTGTTTAGTTTAAAGTATAAGATAAATGTCTGAATATTTGGTCTGTTTGCCTGTTTGGGCAGCTGCATTGCTTATCATTTCTTTGACTGTTGTTATTACTTGTTATTTTTCATCACTTGTGGTCCTTTGGACAGTCAGTAATAATCGTAAGGGGGTAGGGGGTGAAACTTGCGATCTAGAAGAAGAGAGCCTAGTTTAAAAAAAAAAACACCAAACAAACTAAGATGGGAGCTGCACAGAGCAAGGTCCCAGAAAAAGGAACTCCCGCTTCTTATGTCTTTACCTACTATGGTCAGATATCCATAAATGATTTACCTAAGTGGGCTAGATGGACCAAGAAAGACAGACACCCTTTCCCCGTGGATGGTACATTTAATCTAGATAGAATCACATGTCTAGAAAACTGCCTAGCAGGCAGAGACCCACGTAGAAGGGGTGCAAAATCAGTAAATTGGTCTGCCTTCTCAGATTGGAAAAGGGAAGCAGAAAAACGTAAGGAACGCAGCATATTAGCTAGTAAAATTGAGAACAAAAATAAGAAAAGAGATCTAATGAATAAATTGATTAAACAAGAAAAGGTTACGCTAATGCCTTTAAGACAAAACCCGAAGCCTACCACTCCTCCCTGTGAATATCCTCCCATGCCCATGACTCATTCCAGTGATGACGAGGATCAGGGATGGTTCAGAAGACCAGCCCCGCCTCCTGAATACGAAGTGCAACAACAAGGCGCAGCGGGTGGTGAATCACCCGACCCCAGTGCTGTAAGTCAGGAGAATATAATCAACACTAGATAAGATAATTGAGACAACTCAGAAAAGGGATGAAGACGTTGAGGATTATATAGAAAGAATGGAAGCAGTTATGGGACAGCATTCGGGTATGACAAAAGAAAATTACCAAATCCCTTTAATTAACGCCCTTGTAAACAGCCTCAGAACAGAACTTAAGGAACCGTTGACTTTAGTTTGCCTTGACTGGAGACATAAAACCATTCCTGAATTGACACAAATCTTGAAAGGAATACAGGAAAGGAATAAAGATCAGAGTAAAATTTCTTTGTTAATGGAGCAGGCAGCTTCTCCAGCCCCGACCGCCCAGACTACCATTTATTATCAGGGCCACTACAGAGGACGAGGTAGAGGGTATAACAGGCAGATTTAGAGGAAATAGTAGAGGAGGGACTGGCAGAGGCCAGTGGAACGGAAGAGGCACAAACTCTCCGTGTTTTAACTGTGGTCAGATCGGACACTGGAAGTCTGACTGCCCGTTCCCCAAGCAGCAGAATCAAGGATGGGGAGGTGCCCCAGTAAATACAAATACCCAAGCCCAGGTTCACACTCGTCCGCAGGCAGGTTTTACAACAGGGAATCCTTGGGGAGGTCAAAATACGGAAGGACAATTCGGATACCCAGGGCAAAAAAATTATTCAGCATGACACGGAGAAATGGCCCCGAACAATACCCACACTCTCCAATTACCACTAGTATCGCTAAATTCCAGAGATGAGTCATATCTATCCATAAATATGCAAGGCAAGAAAGTCCCTTTTCTCGTCAACACAG
The DNA here is from genome assembly GCF_052327205.1 of Somniosus microcephalus. Lineage (NCBI taxonomy): Eukaryota > Metazoa > Chordata > Chondrichthyes > Squaliformes > Somniosidae > Somniosus > Somniosus microcephalus. The sequence goes on along the minus strand of NC_141004.1, from coordinate 74,127,936 downwards.
GAGCCACAACCTCACTATTGACAAAACAATACGCTACAGGAATTCCATACACTGACAAGGATGTTACCTGCATAGGACTTTCTGGTGTCTCACAGACTCTGACATGGTCACAACCGTTACAAATACGAGCAGATAATTTTTCTGGCCAACATGTTTTTTTGTTATCAGACGACGCCCCCATGAACCTTTTAGGGAGAGACTTGTTGTGCAAAATGCAGGCAACATTAATTTGTTCAGAAAAAGGGACTGCAGATACACGTTCCGACCGATAGATGTACTATGTGCCTTTTACAAGAACAGCTGGCACATGAATCTGCATTGCACTGCCTTTTATGAAGGCACGGGAAAAGACACGACTATAAAAGACAGTTACTCAATTGGATCCCGTTGCATGCGGCCTGCCTGGATGCCTGCCAATTCTAGCTGCTGCCTATTACACTGTACAACAGGCTCAAGGCATCACGCTTAATCACCGAATTGTTTTGTTTGTACCACATTCAGTGGAAGTACTGTTATCAAAATACACCACTCAGCATCTAACATCAGCCCGTAGCAGCAAATATGAGGTTGAACTGTTATCCAACTCCAATCTCATAATTCAAAGATGCTCAGTTTTGAATCCAGCCACGCTGCTACCGACAGAAGAGGATGAAATCCCACACTGCTGTGACACGGTTACCCAGTTAGCTACCAAGCCCCGAACAGATCTATCTGAAACTCCTGTTCCTAATAGTGACTTGGTATTCTACGTAGATGGATCGGCCCTTAGGGATGACAAGGGATCACCTAGGGCTGGGTATGCCGTTTCTGATGATCATTCAGTTGTGGAAGCGCTCTCACTACCTCAATCATTTTCAGCGCAACAAGCAGAACTCTTCACTCTTACCAGAGCTTGTATATTGGCTACTGATCAAACTGTTAAGATTTATACCGACTCCAGGTATGCTTTTGGAGTTGCTCACGATTATGGACAGATCTGGAAATTAAGGGGGTTTCTAACTTCCTCAGGATCAACTATTGAGAATGCTGCGCAAATCAATAATCTTTTAAAGGCTCTAGTGTGCCCCACTAAGATTTCAGTTATTAAATGCCAGGCTCATACAGGTAGTCAGGATCAGATATCTCTGGGTAACGAGCGGTCAGATAGAGCTGCTAAACCAGCCGCTCTGTCGGACACAGGGCCACAGGTCTCAGCCTTTGTTTTGCGTCAACAGAAATCAGATAATGGCCCACCTTCTATTAATGATGTTTTAGCCTTTCAGTCACAGGCTAACCCGGACGAAGTGTTAGCTTGGGCAAGGGATTCTTGCTTTAAAACGCCTGAAGGGGTATGGGTTCACCATGACGGCCGCATGGTGGCGCCTAAATCTTTACTCCCATGGATTGCCCGATGCGTTCATGTGTTCACGCATGCGGGCAAAGGGGGGGATGGCAGACTATATTAATCAAACATGGTATGCACCAGGTATTTCGGCAATTGCAAAACAAATCAGTGAAAGGTGCACCACATGCCAGGAAATGAATCCAGGTAAAACAGAGAAGGTACAGCCTGCCTCCCACCCGAATCCGTCAGGCCCTTTTGTAAATTTGCAAATGGATTTTATTGAATTACCTCCATGTTTAGGATTTAAGTATGTGTTAGTAATTATAGATATGCTTTCAAGATGGGTCGAAGCTTTCCCATGTAAAAAGAATGATGCTGTAACAGTAGCAAAGTGCTTGTTAAAAGAAATCATACCAAGGTTTGGAATACCTATGCAGCTTTCAAGCGACAGAGGATCGCACTTCACTGGAGCAATTATAAAAGAACTATGTAAAGCTTTGCAGATTAACCAGCATTTTCACTGCAGTTATCATCCACAATCCGCAGGACTGGTGGAAAGACGTAATGGAGTGCTGAAGAATAAAATTTCTAAACTTTGCAGTGAAACTGGACTTAAATGGGTCGAACGATTACCCTTAGCATTGATGATAATGCGAGCAGCAACTAACAGGACCAATGGACTGTCTCCACATGAGATTGTTATGGGACGACCCCTAAGACTGCCATTCTCAGCACCATTTACGGTGAAACAAATGGACATTCATAAAATGGACGAGGCTATGCTAAACTATTGCATTGCATTAACTAAATGTATTTCCAGCTTTCACCAGCAGGTAAAGGAAGCTCAAACGAGTCCAGCAGAGGGAAAGTGCCACGACTTGGAGCCAGGAGATGACGTCTACGTGAAGGTTTTTAAAAGGAAGAACGGTCTGCAACCACGCTTCGAAGGACCATATCAAGTGCTCCTGACTACAAACACAGCCGTAAAAGTCAAGGAAAGATCTTCCTGGATTCACGCAGCCCACTGCAAGAAGGCACCGAATAGAGGCAATTGAATTTTGAAAGACTCTAACAATGAAGACGTTACTTATATTTTGTATACTAATCGGACTACTGAGTCTAATATGCCAAGGAGATGGGGAAAGATCCCGAAAGAAACGAGAATTACACGTGAATACTTTTTTGTACATGTCTTACGAATATGCTAGACGCAGTAAGTCAGTATGAAAACCCAAAGAACCAAGGCTGGGCTGACTGGATATTGGGAGGATGGCTGGGATCAGTAGGACAAATATTATTGCATGGACTGGTAGTAGTAATAGCCCTGATTGTATGCATTGCTCTGTTTGTCACAATGATTAAGTGTTGTTGCAATAGGTTGGGCAAGGCAGTCTTGCCTGCGATGAATATGATGATACAGAGAGAAGTAAAGTCAGTAGAGGAAAAGAATGGTCCCCTGGATGAGGAACTGAGACGATTGAATAAAATACAATTATAGGGATTAGAAAACTTAGACAAATATATACATATATATACTCCACATGCTCTCCTCTTTCTGCAAAACACATTTTCCATTTAAATGGGAACTGCAGGCTAGGAAAAAGAGAGAGGACTCCTTTCAACAACAAGCCAGTGTCGTCGACTTTGTATATCACTTGGTCCGCACTTTGGGGGCTTACATAGAAGCACTTGTGCTTAGGAGAACCCCACAGGTTAGTTATAAACTGTGTGGGCCATGAATTAGTCCTCCTCTATAAGCTGCTGTTCCCTATCTTTTAGAAAGTGCATAGTGGCACTAGAACTGCAGGCTAATATAAGCTGCAGGGAAATTAGAACACTGCAGGCTAATATAAGCTGCAGAACTATACAAAGACATAAACCTGAAATCAAATCAAACATAATTAAACCCTACAAGAACACACGCCCAAACACTAAGAATAGACAAAGAAGAAAGACGATCTTAGACAAGGTCAACCATCAATACAGGTAAATCCCGGGGATGGTTCAAAACGGCAAAGAAGTCGGTATCCTCGGCTAAAATCTAAATTTAGTACGAGGACCGATAGGAAGAGGTTAATTTCAGTTATGTTGTCCTTGTAAGGACAAAAGGGAAGAATGTGGAAGTACAGTTTCTCACTTAGACATAAAATGGCTTCCTAGGCATAGAATAAAAACTCAAATGGCCGACAGCATGATTCACTAATCAGTTTCAAGGGGATGAGACAATAAAAGGAATGCGACATACATACTCCTTATCTGTGACAAGCTTAACAAGGAGCCTCGTTTGTAAAACAAATAGCCAAGGACATGTTAAGGTAAACATCGGCCCACAGGCTCAGTTGGTACAGTGAGAGAACAGAGGGAACAGAGAGATCCCATAATAAAGGATTAGTTAATCTTATCCCAAGGTATTTCTGTTCGTTATTCTAACGCAGCCCGGAATACGTTGTTTCAATAATTCGCAAAGTCTGTGCCTTTGTAATCAGGTATGATTCAATACTATGTCATGTGGCATAGAAAGCCTGTTTTGTTTCTATACTGTATAAATATGTTACAAATTCTGTATTACTTGGAAGAGGTCTGATGTAGCCTTTGACTACACAACCCTTCCCTTGCAAGCAAATAAAGCCTGTCTTTAACGATACTTTGTGTTTAAGAGTCTTACTCGGGAGTCGAGACTTCGACACACTGTCCAGGAACATTCTATATACACTGTCCAGGTACAATCTATATACACTGTCCAGGTACAATCTATATACACTGTCCAGGAACAATCCATATACACTGTCCAGGTACAATCTATATACACTGTCCAGGTACAATCTATATACACTGTCCAGGTACAATCTATATACACTGTCCAGGTACAATCTATATACACTGTCCAGGTACAATCTATATACACTGTCCAGGTACAATCTATATACACTGTCCAGGTACAATCTATATACACTGTCCAGGTACAATCTATATACACTGTCCAGGTACAATCTATATACACTGTTCAGGTACAATCTATATACACTGTCCAGGTACAATCTATATACAGTCTCCAGGTACAATCAATATAAATTGTCCAGGTACAATCTATATACACTGTTCAGGTACAATCTATATACACTGTCCAGGTACAATCTATATACACTGTCCAGGTACAATCTATATACAGTCTCCAGGTACAATCAATATATATTGTCCAGGTACAATCTATATACAGTCTCCCGGTACAATCAATATATATTGTCCAGGTACAATCTATATACACTGTTCAGGTACAATCTATATACAGTCTCCAGGTACAATCAATAAATATTGTCCAGGTACAATCTATATGCACTGTCCAGGTACAATCTATATACACTGTCCAGGTACAATCGATATACACTGTCCAGGTACAATCCATATACACTGTCCAGGTGTAATCTATATACAGTCTCCAGGTACAATCAATATATATTATCCAGGTACAATCTATATACACTGTTCAGGTACAATCTATATACAGTCTCCAGGTACAATCAATATATATTGTCCAGGTACAATCTATATACACTGTCCAGGTACAATCTATATACACTGTCCAGGTACAATCCATATACACTGTCCAGGTACAATCTATATACACTGCCCAGGTACAATCTATATACACTGTCCAGGTACAATCTATATACACTGTCCAGGTATAATCTATATACACTATCCAGGTACAATCTATATACACTGTCCAGGTACAATCTATATACACTGTCCAGGTACAATCAATATACACTGTCCAGGTACAATCTACATACACTGTCCGGGTACAATCTATATACACTCTCCAGGTACAATCTATATACACTGTCCAGGTACAATCTATATACACTGTCCAGGTACAATCTACATACACTGTCCGGGTACAATCTATATACACTCTCCAGGTACAATCTATATACACTGTCCAGGTACAATCTATATACACTGCCCAGGTACAATCTATATACACTGTCCTGGTACAATCTATATACACTGCCCAGGTACAATCTATATACACTGTCCAGGTACAATCAATATACACTGTCCAGGTACAATCAATATACACTGTCCAGGTACAATCTATATACACTGTCCAGGTACAATCAATATACACTGTCCAGGTACAAGCTATATACACTGTCCAGATACAATCTATATACACTGTCCTGGTACAAGCTATATACACTGTCCAGGTACAATCTATATACACTGTCCTGGTACAATCTATATACACTGTCCTGGTACAATCGATATACACTGTCCAGGTACAATCTATATACACTGTCCAGGTACAATCTATATACACTGTCCAGGTACAATCTATATACACTGTCCTGGTACAATCTATATACACTGTCCTGGTACAATCGATATACACTGTCCAGGTACAATCTATATACACTGTCCAGGTACAATCAATATACACTGTCCAGGTACAATCTATATACACTGTCCAGGTACAATCAATATACACTGTCCAGGTACAAGCTATATACACTGTCCAGGTACAATCTATATACACTGCCCAGGTACAATCTATATACACTGTCCTGGTACAATCTATATACACTGCCCAGGTACAATCTATATACACTGTCCAGGTACAATCAATATACACTGTCCAGGTACAATCAATATACACTGTCCAGGTACAATCTATATACACTGTCCAGGTACAATCAATATACAATGTCCAGGTACAAGCTATATACACTGTCCAGGTACAATCTATATACACTGTCCTGGTACAATCTATATACACTGTCCAGGTACAATCTATATACACTCTCCAGGTACAATCTATATACACTGTCCAGGTACAATCTATATACACTGCCCAGGTACAATCTATATACACTGTCCTGGTACAATCTATATACACTGCCCAGGTACAATCTATATACACTGTCCAGGTACAATCAATATACACTGTCCAGGTACAATCAATATACACTGTCCAGGTACAATCTATATACACTGTCCAGGTACAATCAATATACACTGTCCAGGTACAAGCTATATACACTGTCCAGGTACAATCTATATACACTGTCCTGGTACAATCTATATACACTGTCCTGGTACAATCGATATACACTGTCCAGGTACAATCTATATACACTGTCCAGGTACAATCTATATACACTGTCCAGGTACAATCTATATACACTGTCCTGGTACAATCTATATACACTGTCCTGGTACAATCGATATACACTGTCCAGGTACAATCTATATACACTGTCCTGGTACAATCTATATACACTGTCTTGGTACAATCTATATACACTGTCCAGGTACAATCGATATACACTGTCCAGGTACAATCTATATACACTGTCCTGGTACAATCTATATACACTGTCCAGGTACAATCTATATACACTGTCCTGGTACAATCTATATACACTGTCCTGGTACAATCTATATACACTGTCCAGGTACAATCTATATACACTGTCCTGGTACAATCTATATACACTGTCCTGGTACAATCTATTTACACTGTCCAGGTACAATCTATATACACTGTCCAGGTACAATCTATATACACTGTCCAGGTACAATCTATATACACTGTCCTGGTACAATCTATTTACACTGTCCAGGTACAATCTATATACACTGTCCAGGTACAATCTATATACACTGCCCTGGTACAATCTATTTACACTCTCCAGGTATAATCAATATACACTGTCCAGGTACAATCTATATACACTGCCCTGGTACAATCTATATACACTGTCCAGGTACAATCTATATACACTGTCCAGGTACAATCTATATACACTGTCCAGGTACAATCTATATACACTGTCCAGGTACAATCTATATACACTGTCCAGGTACAATCTATATACACTGTCCAGGTACAATCTATATACACTGCCCTGGTACAATCTATATACACTGTCCAGGTGCAATCTATATACACTGTCCTGGTACAATCTATTTACACTGTCCAGGTACAATCTATATACACTGTCCAGGTACAATCTATATACACTGCCCTGGTACAATCTATTTACACTGTCCAGGTATAATCAATATACACTGTCCAGGTACAATCTATATACACTGCCCTGGTACAATCTATATACACTGTCCAGGTACAATCTATATACACTGTCCTGGTACAATCTATATACACTGTCCAGGTACAATCTATATACACTGCCCTGGTACAATCTATTTTCACTGTCCTGGTACAATCTATATACACTGTCCTGGTACAATCTATTTACACTGTCCAGGTACAATCTATATACATTGTCCAGGTACAATCTATATACACTGTCCAGGTACAATCTATATACACTGTCCTGGTACAATCTATTTACACTGTCCAGGTACAATCTATATACACTGTCCAGGTACAATCTATATACACTGCCCTGGTACAATCTATTTACACTGTCCAGGTATAATCAATATACACTGCCGAGGTACAATCTATATACACTGTCCAGGTACAATCTATTTACACTGTCCAGGTATAATCAATATACACTGCCCTGGTACAATCTATTTACACTGTCCAGGTACAATCTATTTACACTGTCCAGGTACAATCTATATACACTGTCCAGGTACAATCTATTTACACTGTCCAGCTACAATCTATATACATTGTCCAGGTACAATCTGTATACACTGTGTAAGATTGGCAAAATTTCTACATTTCCCCAAAGGTTATTAGTAATAAAAGGGACCCTGCATGGACATTTTAATGAAAAAGGGTACCCAAAGATGGCGTCCGCACCTCGTGGCCAAAAGCCTGCAAGATTTAAAAAGGTTGGACTCTGTGGTACATGCAGCTTCTTGGGAAATCGAAACCCAGGCTGCAGTTTCTGTGAAGAGAGACTTTTGTATTTTGAAAGCAGACAGGACTTTTAATTATGCATTAAGTCAAATCGGAGACAGATCAAAACCAGTGAGGCCTATACTTAAGGCCATCAAGCTGTTTGCATAAATAATCGGAAACAGCTTAGGGAAGCCATCAAGGCTGTAAGATGTATTAATAACAAAACAAGTCAATTATCAGGCCAGTAGATGTGATTACCGGCCATCTAAAAACAGTTCGTTTAAATTGCAAAACCAGCCCGCCAAGATTGGGACAAAGAACTAACCTGATTTGGCGCGCAGATAAGGGTTTTCATAAGGAGTATAATTGTAGGTCTCGGCTTTCTGCCCTTGCTCCCGGCTCCTGCTCTGGCCCCTCGTCCTCATGGCTACTGCTCTTCCCCCATCCCGCGCTTACCGCCTGGCCACTGCCCGTGCCTTCCCCATTCCATCAGGGATGCCCTGCATTGCGCCAGGTGGACACGGACAAACCAGACCAGGCGAGGCGGGACGCGACGAGGCGAGGTGGTGAAGAAGACGAATGGAAAGACGATTGAAGAAAAGCTTCGAATAATTGGGCCTTCAGTTCAGCTGACCTTCGACTATCTTCATGCAAACTCCAACTGCTGGCCGAGGAAGAGGAACCATCATCCCTGCGAGGTAAAGTACCCAAGCAGAGACTTTAACTTTGGGGTACTTGTACCTGGACAACGCCCTTGCAGCACCCCGAGACCACGTGGCAACGGCAGGCTCCAGAGGGTACAAAGAGCGAACCCTAAACCCCACCGCTGTTTTGAATTCAGCAGATCTTTTGATTGGTGAGCATGAATTCTGGCCCCTCATAGCTTAATCTAGTTAGGTATGGGGGTGGGATAAGGATAAGGGGATTGTTAAGATTGTTTTCCCTTGATGCGCCGTGTGTTTGCCATTCCCTGTATAAGTATAGTTATTTGTATTTGCCTGTAAATTTTATACTAGTAACTTCTCATAAGATTGTGTAATTTCCTATTCAATAAAAATCTTGGTTTTGCTTACATCCAAACCACCTGCCTACTCGAGTCTTCTCTGTATCGCCACCTGTACCTAAGTCCGATGTCTAGAACCCAGGGGCGTGGCAGCGATTCGAACTGCTCACAAACAGTCAGGGGCATAACTGGGCTGACAAGTGGCAAGTAACATTTGCACCACACAAGTGCCAGGCATTGACCATCTCCAACAAGCGAGACTCTAACCATCTCCCCTTGACATTCAATGGCATTACCATCGCTGAATCCCCCACTATCAACATCCTGGGGGTTACCATTGATCAGAAACTGAACTGGACCAGCCATATAAATACTGTGGCTACAAGAGCAGGCCAGAGGCTGGGAATTCTGCGGCGAGTGTCTCACCTCCTGAATCCCCAAAGCCTTTCCACCATCTACAAGGCACAAGTCAGGAGTGTGATGGAATACTCTCCACTTGCTTGGATGGGTGCAGCTCCAACAACACTCAAGAAGCTCGACACCATTCAGGATAAAGCAGCCCGCTTGATTGGCACTCCATCCACCACCTTCAACATTCACTCCCTCCACCACTGGCGCACTGTGGCTGCAGTGTGTACCATCTACAAGATGCACTGCAGCAACTCGCCAAAGCTCCTTCAACAGCACCTTCCAAACCCGCGACCTCTACCACTTAGAAGGACAAGGGCAGCAGACGCATGGGAACATCACCACCGACAAGTTCCCCTCCAAGCCACACACCATCCTGACTTGGACCTGTATCGCCGTTCCTTCACTGTCGCTGGGCCAAAATCCTGGAACTCCTTTCCTAACAGCATTGTGGGTGCACCTACACCATATGGACTGCAGCGGTTCAAGAAGGTGGCTCACCACCATCTTCTCAAGGGCAATTAGGGATGGGCACTAAATGCAGGCCTAGCCAGCCAGCGACGCCCACATCCCATCAATGAATAAAAAAAACCTGACTGGGCGCACGCGCCAGCCACCACACACCACCCTCTACAGCTGTCCAGATACAATCTATCTACACTGTCCAGGTACAATCTATATACACTGTCCAGTTATAATCAATATACACTGTTAAGGTATAATCAATGTACACTGCCCACGTACAATCTATATACACTGTCCAGATACAATCAATATACACTGTCCAGGTACAATCTATATACACTGTCCAGGTACAATCAATATACACTGTCCAGGTACAATCTATATACACTCTCCAGGTACAATCTATATACACTGTCCAGGTACAATCAATATACACTGTCCAGGTACAATCTATATACACTCTCCAGGTACAATCTATATACACTGTCCAGGTACAATCAATATACACTGTCCAGATACAATCTATATAGACTGTCCAGGTACAATCTATATACACTGACCAGGTACAATCTATATACACTGTCCAAGTACAATATATATACACTATCCAGATACAATATACATACACTGTTGAGGTACAATATATACACACTATCCAGGTACAATCTGTATACAATATCCAGGTACAATCTATATGCACTGTCCAGGTACAATCTATATATACTGTCCAGGTACAATCTATACACACTGTCCAGGTACAATCTATATACACTGTCCAGGTATAATCTATATACATTGTCCAGGTGCAATCTATCTACACTGTCCAGGCACAATCTATATAAACTGTCCAGGTATAATCAATATACACTGTTCAGGTATAACCAATATAAACTGCCCTGGTACAATCTATATACAATGTCCAGGTACAATATATATACACTGTCCAGGTACAATCTATATACAATGTCCAGGTACAATCTATATACACTGTCCAGATACAATCTATATACAATGTCCAGGTACAATCTATATACACTGTCCAGATACAATCTATATACACTAGCCAGGTACAATCTATATACAATGTCCAGGTACAATCTATATACACTGTCCAGATACAATCTATATACACTGGCCAGGTAGATGCAATATACACTGTCCAGGTACAATCTATATACACTATCCAGGTACAATATATATACACTGTCCAGGTACAATCTATATACAATGTCCAGGTACAATCTATATACACTGTCCAGATACAATCTATATGCAATGTCATGGTACAATCTATATACACTGTCCAGGTACAATCTATATACACTGTCCAGGTACAATCTATATACAATGTCCAGGTACAATCTATATACACTGTCCAGATACAATCTATATACACTGGCCAGGTAGATGCAATATACACTGTCCAGGTACAATCTATATACACTATCCAGGTACAATCTATATACACTGTCCAGATACAATCTATATACACTGTCCAGGTACAATCTATATACACTGTCCAGGTACAATCAATATACACTGTCCAGGTACAATCTATATACACTGTCCAGGTACAATCAATATACACTGTCCAGGTACAAGCTATATACACTGTCCAGGTACAATCTATATACACTGCCCAGGTACAATCTATATACACTGTCCTGGTACAATCTATATACACTGCCCAGGTACAATCTATATACACTGTCCAGGTACAATCAATATACACTGTCCAGGTACAATCAATATACACTGTCCAGGTACAATCTATATACACTGTCCAGGTACAATCAATATACAATGTCCAGGTACAAGCTATATACACTGTCCAGGTACAATCTATATACACTGTCCTGGTACAATCTATATACACTGTCCAGGTACAATCTATATACACTCTCCAGGTACAATCTATATACACTGTCCAGGTACAATCTATATACACTGCCCAGGTACAATCTATATACACTGTCCTGGTACAATCTATATACACTGCCCAGGTACAATCTATATACACTGTCCAGGTACAATCAATATACACTGTCCAGGTACAATCAATATACACTGTCCAGGTACAATCTATATACACTGTCCAGGTACAATCAATATACACTGTCCAGGTACAAGCTATATACACTGTCCAGGTACAATCTATATACACTGTCCTGGTACAATCTATATACACTGTCCTGGTACAATCGATATACACTGTCCAGGTACAATCTATATACACTGTCCAGGTACAATCTATATACACTGTCCAGGTACAATCTATATACACTGTCCTGGTACAATCTATATACACTGTCCTGGTACAATCGATATACACTGTCCAGGTACAATCTATATACACTGTCCTGGTACAATCTATATACACTGTCTTGGTACAATCTATATACACTGTCCAGGTACAATCGATATACACTGTCCAGGTACAATCTATATACACTGTCCTGGTACAATCTATATACACTGTCCAGGTACAATCTATATACACTGTCCTGGTACAATCTATATACACTGTCCTGGTACAATCTATATACACTGTCCAGGTACAATCTATATACACTGTCCAGGTACAATCTATTTACACTGTCCAGCTACAATCTATATACATTGTCCAGGTACAATCTGTATACACTGTGTAAGATTGGCAAAATTTCTACATTTCCCCAAAGGTTATTAGTAATAAAAGGGACCCTGCATGGACATTTTAATGAAAAAGGGTACCCAAAGATGGCGTCCGCACCTCGTGGCCAAAAGCCTGCAAGATTTAAAAAGGTTGGACTCTGTGGTACATGCAGCTTCTTGGGAAATCGAAACCCAGGCTGCAGTTTCTGTGAAGAGAGACTTTTGTATTTTGAAAGCAGACAGGACTTTTAATTATGCATTAAGTCAAATCGGAGACAGATCAAAACCAGTGAGGCCTATACTTAAGGCCATCAAGCTGTTTGCATAAATAATCGGAAACAGCTTAGGGAAGCCATCAAGGCTGTAAGATGTATTAATAACAAAACAAGTCAATTATCAGGCCAGTAGATGTGATTACCGGCCATCTAAAAACAGTTCGTTTAAATTGCAAAACCAGCCCGCCAAGATTGGGACAAAGAACTAACCTGATTTGGCGCGCAGATAAGGGTTTTCATAAGGAGTATAATTGTAGGTCTCGGCTTTCTGCCCTTGCTCCCGGCTCCTGCTCTGGCCCCTCGTCCTCATGGCTACTGCTCTTCCCCCATCCCGCGCTTACCGCCTGGCCACTGCCCGTGCCTTCCCCATTCCATCAGGGATGCCCTGCATTGCGCCAGGTGGACACGGACAAACCAGACCAGGCGAGGCGGGACGCGACGAGGCGAGGTGGTGAAGAAGACGAATGGAAAGACGATTGAAGAAAAGCTTCGAATAATTGGGCCTTCAGTTCAGCTGACCTTCGACTATCTTCATGCAAACTCCAACTGCTGGCCGAGGAAGAGGAACCATCATCCCTGCGAGGTAAAGTACCCAAGCAGAGACTTTAACTTTGGGGTACTTGTACCTGGACAACGCCCTTGCAGCACCCCGAGACCACGTGGCAACGGCAGGCTCCAGAGGGTACAAAGAGCGAACCCTAAACCCCACCGCTGTTTTGAATTCAGCAGATCTTTTGATTGGTGAGCATGAATTCTGGCCCCTCATAGCTTAATCTAGTTAGGTATGGGGGTGGGATAAGGATAAGGGGATTGTTAAGATTGTTTTCCCTTGATGCGCCGTGTGTTTGCCATTCCCTGTATAAGTATAGTTATTTGTATTTGCCTGTAAATTTTATACTAGTAACTTCTCATAAGATTGTGTAATTTCCTATTCAATAAAAATCTTGGTTTTGCTTACATCCAAACCACCTGCCTACTCGAGTCTTCTCTGTATCGCCACCTGTACCTAAGTCCGATGTCTAGAACCCAGGGGCGTGGCAGCGATTCGAACTGCTCACAAACAGTCAGGGGCATAACTGGGCTGACAAGTGGCAAGTAACATTTGCACCACACAAGTGCCAGGCATTGACCATCTCCAACAAGCGAGACTCTAACCATCTCCCCTTGACATTCAATGGCATTACCATCGCTGAATCCCCCACTATCAACATCCTGGGGGTTACCATTGATCAGAAACTGAACTGGACCAGCCATATAAATACTGTGGCTACAAGAGCAGGCCAGAGGCTGGGAATTCTGCGGCGAGTGTCTCACCTCCTGAATCCCCAAAGCCTTTCCACCATCTACAAGGCACAAGTCAGGAGTGTGATGGAATACTCTCCACTTGCTTGGATGGGTGCAGCTCCAACAACACTCAAGAAGCTCGACACCATTCAGGATAAAGCAGCCCGCTTGATTGGCACTCCATCCACCACCTTCAACATTCACTCCCTCCACCACTGGCGCACTGTGGCTGCAGTGTGTACCATCTACAAGATGCACTGCAGCAACTCGCCAAAGCTCCTTCAACAGCACCTTCCAAACCCGCGACCTCTACCACTTAGAAGGACAAGGGCAGCAGACGCATGGGAACATCACCACCGACAAGTTCCCCTCCAAGCCACACACCATCCTGACTTGGACCTGTATCGCCGTTCCTTCACTGTCGCTGGGCCAAAATCCTGGAACTCCTTTCCTAACAGCATTGTGGGTGCACCTACACCATATGGACTGCAGCGGTTCAAGAAGGTGGCTCACCACCATCTTCTCAAGGGCAATTAGGGATGGGCACTAAATGCAGGCCTAGCCAGCCAGCGACGCCCACATCCCATCAATGAATAAAAAAAACCTGACTGGGCGCACGCGCCAGCCACCACACACCACCCTCTACAGCTGTCCAGATACAATCTATCTACACTGTCCAGGTACAATCTATATACACTGTCCAGTTATAATCAATATACACTGTTAAGGTATAATCAATGTACACTGCCCACGTACAATCTATATACACTGTCCAGATACAATCAATATACACTGTCCAGGTACAATCTATATACACTGTCCAGGTACAATCAATATACACTGTCCAGGTACAATCTATATACACTCTCCAGGTACAATCTATATACACTGTCCAGGTACAATCAATATACACTGTCCAGGTACAATCTATATACACTCTCCAGGTACAATCTATATACACTGTCCAGGTACAATCAATATACACTGTCCAGATACAATCTATATAGACTGTCCAGGTACAATCTATATACACTGACCAGGTACAATCTATATACACTGTCCAAGTACAATATATATACACTATCCAGATACAATATACATACACTGTTGAGGTACAATATATACACACTATCCAGGTACAATCTGTATACAATATCCAGGTACAATCTATATGCACTGTCCAGGTACAATCTATATATACTGTCCAGGTACAATCTATACACACTGTCCAGGTACAATCTATATACACTGTCCAGGTATAATCTATATACATTGTCCAGGTGCAATCTATCTACACTGTCCAGGCACAATCTATATAAACTGTCCAGGTATAATCAATATACACTGTTCAGGTATAACCAATATAAACTGCCCTGGTACAATCTATATACAATGTCCAGGTACAATATATATACACTGTCCAGGTACAATCTATATACAATGTCCAGGTACAATCTATATACACTGTCCAGATACAATCTATATACAATGTCCAGGTACAATCTATATACACTGTCCAGATACAATCTATATACACTAGCCAGGTACAATCTATATACAATGTCCAGGTACAATCTATATACACTGTCCAGATACAATCTATATACACTGGCCAGGTAGATGCAATATACACTGTCCAGGTACAATCTATATACACTATCCAGGTACAATATATATACACTGTCCAGGTACAATCTATATACAATGTCCAGGTACAATCTATATACACTGTCCAGATACAATCTATATGCAATGTCATGGTACAATCTATATACACTGTCCAGGTACAATCTATATACACTGTCCAGGTACAATCTATATACAATGTCCAGGTACAATCTATATACACTGTCCAGATACAATCTATATACACTGGCCAGGTAGATGCAATATACACTGTCCAGGTACAATCTATATACACTATCCAGGTACAATCTATATACACTGTCCAGATACAATCTATATACACTGTCCAGGTACAACTTATATACATTGTCCAGGTACAATCTATATACACTGTCCAGGTACAATCTATCTACACTGTCCAGGTATAATCTATATACACTATCCAGGTACAATCTATATACACTGTCCAGGAACAATCTATATACACTATCCAGGTACAATCTATATACACTGTCCAGGAACAATCTATATACACTGTCCAGGTACAATCTATATACACTGTCCAGGTACAATCTATATACACTATCCAGGTACAATCTATATACACTGTCCAGGAACAATCTATATACACTGTCCAGGTACAATCTATATACACTGTCCAGGTACAATCAATATACACTGCCCAGGTACAATCTATATACACTGTCATGGTACAATCTATATGCACTGTCATGGTACAATCTATATACACTTTCCAGGTACAATCTATATACACTGTCAAGGTACAATCTATATACACTGTCCAGATACAATCTATATACACTGTCCAGGTACAATCTATATACACTGTCCAGATACAATCAGTATACAGTGTCCAGGTACAATCGATATACATTCTCCATGTACAATCTATATACACTGTCCAGGTACAATCTATATACACTCTCCATGTACAGTCTATATACTCGGTCCAGGTAAAATCAATATATACTGTACGGTACAATTTATATACAATGTCCAGGTATAATCAATATACACTGCCGAGGTTCAATCTATATACACTGTCCAGGTGCAATCGATATAGACTGTCCAGGTACAATCGATATACACTGTCCAGGTACAATCGATATACGCTGTCCAAGTACAATCTATATACACTGTCCAGGTACAATCTTTAAACACTATCCTGATACAATGTATATACACTTTCCAGGTACAATCTATATACACTGTCCAGGTACATTCAGTATACACTGCCCGGGTGCAATCTATATACACCTTTCCAGGCATAATCCATATACACTGTCCAGGTACAGTGTATATACACTGCCCAGCTACTATCTATATACACTGCCCAGTTGCAATCAATATACACCACCCAGGTACAATAAATATACACAGTCCAGCTACAATCTATATACACTGTCGAGGTACAATCAATATACACTGTCCAGGTACAAACAGGTAGGCCCCAGTGCGGCATCGGCAGCGGGTGGAGGTGGAGCTGAGCGGCAGAGCGACTACAAGAGGCCCCAGAGGCTCAGGTAGGCCCCAGTGCGGCATCGGCAGCGGGTGGAGGTGGAGCTGAGCGGCAGAGCGACTACAAGAGGCCCCAGAGGCTCAGGTAGGCCCCAGTGCGGCATCGGCAGCGGGTGGAGGCGGAGCTGAGCGGCAGAGCGACTACAAGAGGCCCCAGGGGCTCAGGTAGGCCCCAGTGCGGCATCGGCAGCGGGTGGAGGCGGAGCTGAGCGGCAGAGCGACTACAAGAGGCCCCAGAGGCTCAGGTAGGCCCCAGTGCGGCATCGGCAGCGGGTGGAGGCAGAGCTGAGCGGCAGAGCGACTACAAGAGGCCCCAGAGGCTCAGGTAGGCCCCAGTGTGGCATCGGCAGTGGGTGGAGGCGGAGCTGAGTGGCAGAGCGACTACAAGAGGCCCCAGAGGCTGAGGTAGGCCCCAGTGCGGCATCGGCAGCGGGAGGAGGCGGAGCTGAGCGGCAGAGCGACTACAAGAGGCCCCAGAGGCTCAGGTAGGCCCCAGTGCGGCATCGGCAGCGGGTGGAGGCAGAGCTGAGCGGCAGAGCGACTACAAGAGGCCCCAGAGGCTGAGGTAGGCCCCAGTGCGGCATCGGCAGCGGGAGGAGGCGGAGCTGAGCGGCAGAGCGACTACAAGAGGCCCCAGAGGCTGAGGTAGGCCCCAGTGCGGCATCGGCAGCGGGAGGAGGCGGAGCTGAGCGGCAGAGCGACTACAAGAGGCCCCAGAGGCTCAGGTAGGCCCCAGTGCGGCATCGGCAGCGGGAGGAGGCGGAGCTGAGCGGCAGAGCGACTACAAGAGGCCTCACCAATCTCCAATCTCAGGGAAGGAGAGAGGTAAAAAGTATTCAAGGTGTGACGTCACCACAAAGCGGGTAAGTGATTGGTTGGTAAGTATTTCTCCCTTTTTAAGCTTAAATCTCCTTGGTTTATAATTTCTAAGGTGTGATATTCACCATCTAGAATCGAGGCAGAGGGTATTTAAGAACAATATTAATAAATTTAATTAATTACATAGAATGGGAGATCAGGTGATGTGTTGCTGCTGCAATATGTGGGAGCTGGTGGACACCATTGATGCTCACGGTGATCACATTTGCAGTAAGTGTTGGCTGCTCGAGGAATTCCGGCTCTGTGTTGAAGAGCTGGAGTCCGAGCTTCAAACACTGAGACACATCAGGGAGGGGGAGAGTTACCTGGACTCTGTGTATCACGAGGTAGTCACACCAATTAGATTTATTAATTCAGATGTAGTCCATGGCCAGGGTCAGGATGGTGTGACTAGAAGTGAGGCAGGTACGGGGATCCAGGAGGTAGTCACAGAATCACAGAAATCACAGAAACCCCACAATGCAGATAGAGGCCATTTCGGCCCATCGAGCCTGCACCGACACATATCCCACCCGATCCCCGTAACCCCTACACCAACACATATCCCACCCGATCCCCGTAACCCCACGTATTTAATCCCCCTAACACTAAGGGTCAATTTATCATAGCCAATCAACCTAACCCGCACATCTTTGGACTGAGCGGCAGCCCTTGCACTTGTCCAACAGGTTCGAGGCTCTTACTCCCTGTGAGGATGGGAACAGGGACTGCGGGGAGGATGAGCAACCTGGCCACAGCACCGTGGAGCGGGGGGGCCATTCAAGTGGGGGGAGTTAAAAGAAATGTAGTGGTAGGGGATAGTATCGTTAGGGGGATAGATAGAGTTCTCTGCAGCCGAGAGCGAGAGTCCCGAAGGCTGTGTTGCCAGGGTTAAGGACATCTCCTCTGGACTGGAGAGAAACTTGGAGTGGGAAGGGGAGGATCCAGTTGTCGTGGTCCATGTTGGTACCAACGACATAGACAGGACAAGGAAGGAGGTTCTGCTGAGGGAGTTTGAGCAGCTAGGGGCCAAATTAAAAAGCAGAACCACAAGGGTAATAATCTCTGGATTATTACCTGAGCCATGAGCGAATTTGGCTAGGACAAATAAAATTAGAGAGTTAAATGCGTGGCTCAAAGACTGGTGTGGGAGAAATGGGTTTTGCTTCCTGGGACACTGGCACCAGTACTGGGGCAGGAGGGAGCTGTTCCGTTGGGACGGGCTTCACTTGGCCAGTGCTGGGACTAGAGTCCTGGCGGATCATATAACTAGGGCTGTAGAGAGGGCTTTAAACTAACTAGTGGGGGGGAGGTTCCTAGAGAGCAAATAATACAAATGACAACAGAGAAGGTCATAGACTTAGGTAGCAGTGGGGAAATTAAAAACCAGAGCATGTCAGGAAGGGGCAGAAGGTATGGAGTAAAAGGTAAAGTAATAAAAAGGGTAAAAGTGTCACAAAACATCTTTGAAAGTTCTCTATCTGAATGCACGTAGCATTCGTAACAAAATAGATGAGTTAATGGCACAAATAACTACATATGGGTATGATCTTGTGGCCATTACAGAAACATGGCTGCAGGGTGACAATGCCTGGGAATTAAACATACCAGGTTATTTAACGATCAGGAAGGACAGGCAGGAAGGAAGGGGAGGTGGGGTGGCTATGTTAATAAAGGAAGGAATCACTGTAATACAGAGAAATGATATTGGGTCAAAAGATCAGGACAATGAAACAGTTTGGGTGGAGGTAAGGAATAATAAGGGGAAAAAAACACTAGTGGGCGTAGTCTATAGGCCTCCGAACTGTGGCAACTCTGTTGGACGGAGTATCAATCAGGAAATAGTTGAGGCTTGTAATAAGGGAACATCTATAATTATGGGGGATTTTAACTATCATATTAACTGGACAAATCAAATTGGGCAGGGCTGCCTTGAGGGTGAGTTCATTGAGTGTATTAGGGATGGGTTTCTTGAGCAGTATGTAACTGAACCGACCAGGGGGCAGGCAACCTTAGATCTGGTCCTGTGTAACGAGACAGGATTAATTAAAAATGTCCTAGTAAAGGATCCCCTTGGAATGAGTGACCATGACATGGTTGAATTCCATATTCAATTAGAGGGTGAGAAGGTTGGATCTCAAACAAGCGTGCTAAGCTTGAATAAAGGAGGCTATGAAGGTATGAGAGCGGAATTGAGTAGAGTGGATTGGGAAAATAGATTAAAGGGTAAGACGATACATGATCAGTGGTGTACATTCAAGGAGTTATTTTACAACTTTCAAAAAAAAAAAATTCCACTGAGGAAAAAAGGGTGTAAAAGAAAAGACAGCCATCCGTGGCTAAGTAAAGTAATAAAGAATAGTATCCGACTAAAAACAAGGGTATATAAGGTAGCCAAATCTAGTGGGAGGATAGAGGATTGGGAAAACTTTAAAAGACAGCAAAAAATAACAAAAAGATTGATTAAGAAAGGGAAGATAGATTATGAAAGTAAATTAGCAAAAAATATAAAAACAGATAGTAAGAGTTTTTATAGTTATATAAAAAGAAAAAGGGTGGCTAAAGTAAATGTTGGTCCCTTAGAGGATGAGACCGGGAAAATAATGGTGGGAAATATGGAGATGGCAAAAACACTGAATGAATATTTTACATCAGTCTTTACAGTAGAAGACACTAAGAATATCCCAACACTGGACAAACAGGGGTCTAAAGGGGGGGAGGAGCTAAACACAATCAAAATCACTAAGGAAGTGGTACTCGGTAAAATAATGGGACTCAAGGCGGATAAATCAACTGGACCGGATGGCTTACATCCCAGGGTCTTGAGGGAAGTGGCGGTAGGGATTGTGGATGCATTGGTAATAATTTTCCAAAACTCCCTGGACTCGGCAATGGTCCCGGCAGACTGGAAAACTGCTAATGTAACACCCTTATTTAAAAAGGGCAGTAGACAGAAGGCTGGAAACTATAGACCGGTTAGCCTAACATCTGTGGTAGGTAAAATTTTGGAGTCCATTATTAAGGAGACAGTAACAGGACATTTGGATAATCATAATTTAATAGGACAAAGTCAGCATGGTTTTATGAAGGGGAAGTCATGTTTGACAAATTTGCTGGAGTTCTTTGAGGAAGTAACATGTAGGGTGGATAAAGGGGAACCAGTGGACGTAGTGTATTTAGACTTCCAAAAGGCATTTGACAAGGTGCCACACAAAAGATTATTGCTTAAGATAAAAAATCATGGGATTGGGGGTAATATTCTGGCATGGATAGAGGATTGGCTATCTAACAGAAGGCAGAGAGTTGGGATAAATGGTTCATTCTCAGACTGGCAATCAGTAACTAGTGGTGTTCCGCAGGGGTCAGTGCTGGGTCCCCAACTCTTTACAATCTATATTAACGATTTGGAGGAGGGGACCGAGTGTAACATATCAAAGTTTGCAGATGATACTAAGATGGGGAGGAAAGTAGTGAGTGAGGAGGACATAAAAAACCTTCAAGGGGACATAGACAGGCTAAGTAAATGGGCAGAGATTTGGCAGATGGAATACAATACTGGAAAGTGTGAGGTTATGCACTTTGGCAGGAAAAATCGTAGAGCAAATTATTATCTTAATGGCAAGAAACTGGAAAGTACTGAAGTACAAAGGGATCTGGGGGTCCTGGTGCACGAAACTCAAAAGGTTAGTATGCAGGTGCAGCAAGTGATTAAGAAGGCCAATGGAATGTTGGCTTTCATTGCTAGGGGGATAGAATATAAAAATAGGGAGGTATTGCTTCAGTTGTACAAGGTATTGGTGAGACCGCACCTGGAATACTGCGTACAGTTTTGGTGTCCATACTTAAGAAAGGACATACTTGCTCTCGAGTCAGTACAAAGAAGGTTCACTCAGTTAATCCCGGGGATGAGGGGATGGACATATGAAGAGAGGTTGACTAGATTGGGACTCTACTCATTGGAGTTCAGAAGAATGAGAGGCGATCTTATTGAAACATATAAGATTGTGAAGGGGTTGGATCGGGTGGATGCAGGGAAGATGTTCCCGATGATGGGTGAAACTAGAACTAGGGGGCATAGTCTTAGAATAAGGGGCTGCTCTTTCAAAACTGAGATGAGGAGGAACTACTTCACTCAGAGGGTGGTAGGTCCATGGAATATGCTGCCCCAAAAAACTGTAGAAGCTACATCATTACATAAATTTAAAACAGAAATAGACAGTTTCCTAGAAGTAAAGGGAATTAAGGGTTACGGGGAGCTGGCAGGAATTTGGACATGAGTCTAGGTTCGGATCGGTCATGGCCCTGTGGGTAGCGGAGCGGGCCCAGGGGCCGTGTAGCCTGATCCTGCTCCTATTTCGTGTGTCTAATTCTGTTAGATGCAGGAGATGGTTCTGTGATAGTGGATTGGCAGTTAGGATCAGATCAGCCATGATCTTATTGAATGGCGGAGCAGGCTCGAGGGGCCGATTGGCCTACTCCTGCTCCTATTTCTTATGTTCTTATGTTCTTATATACACATTCCAGGTACAGTCTATACACACTGTCGAGGTAAAATCTATATACACTGTCCATGTATAATCTATATGCACTGTCCAGGTATAATCAATAGACACTGTCCACGTACAATCAATATACACTGTCCAGGTACAATCTATATACACTATCCAGGTATAATCAATGTACACAGTCCAGTTACAATCTATATATACTCTCCAGTTACAATCTATATATACTCCCCAGGTAGAATCTATATACACTGACCAGGTATAATAAATATACACTGCCCAGTTACAATCTATATGCACTGTCCAGGTATAATCTATATATACTGTTCGGGTACAACGTATATACATTGCCCAGGTACATCCTATATACACTGTCCAGGTACAATCTATATACACTCTCCAGGTACAATCTATACCATTTTCTGAATGGCAGGCAGTAACAAGTGGGGTACCACAGGGATCTGTCCTGGGCCCCCAGCTGTTCACAATTTACATTAATGACCTGGATCAGGGAGTCGGATGCAGCATTTCCAAATTTGCAGACGACACTAAACTAGGAGGGGGGGTGGGCTCAGAGGAAGAGACCAGGAAGCTCCAGAGCGATTTGGACAGACTGGGCGATTGGGCGGATAAATGGCAGATGCACTATAATGTGGACAAGTGCGAAGTTATCCACCTTGGGTGCAGGAACGGGAGGGCAAATTATTATTTAAATGGCAATAGATTGGGAGAGGGGGAAGTACAGAGAGACCTGGGTGTTCTTGTACACCAGTCACTGAAGGCGAGCATGCAGGTGCAACAGGCGGTCAAGAAGGCAAACGGTATGCTGGCCTTCATAGCAAAAGGGTTAGAATACAGGAACAGGGATACCTTGCTGCAGCTGTACAGGGCACTGGTGAGACCACACCTCGAGTACTGTGTACAGTTTTGGTCGCCTCATCTGAGGAAGGATGTTCTTGCCATGGAGGGGGTGCAGCGGCGATTCACCAGGCTGATACCAGGAATGGCGGGAATGACCTATGAGGAGAGACTATGTAGTTTAGGGATGTACACACTGGAGTTTAGAAGATTGAGAGGGGACCTCATAGAAGTGTATAAAATTCTGACAGGTCTAGACAGACTGGATGCAGAAGGAATGTTTCCCTTGGCGGGTGAGAACAGAACTAGAGGACATAATTTAAGGATAAGGGCTAAACCATTTAGGACAGAGATGAGGGGGAATTTCTTCACTCAGAGAGTGGTGAACCTGTGGAACTCATTGCCACAGAGGGCAGTGTACGCCAGCTCATTAAATATATTTAAGAGGGAATTAGATATATTTCTACGGGCAAAAGGGGTTAAGGGTTACGGAGAGAAGGCGGGGACGGGATACTGAATTAAAGGATCAGCCATGATCTCATCGAATGGCGGAGCAGGCACGAAGGGCCGAATGGCCTACTCCTGCTCCTATCTTCTATGTATCTATGTATCTATATACACTGTCCAGGTACCATCTATATACGCTGCCCAGGTACAATCTATATACACTGTCCAGGTACAATCTATATACACTGTCCAGGTACAATCTATATACATTGTCCAGGTACAATCTATATACACTGTCCTGGTACAATCGATATACAATTTCCAGGTATAATCAATATACACTGTCCAGTAGAAGTTATATACACTGTCCAGGTATAATCAACGTACACTGCCCAGGAGCAATCTATATACACTCTCCAGGTAGAATCCATATACAATGTCCAGTAGAAGTTATATACACTGTCCAGGTACAATCAATATACACTGCCCAGGTGTAATCAACATACACCGCCCAGGTACAATCTATATACACTGTCAAGGTAGAATCCATATACAATGTCCAGGTACAATCTATATACACTGTTCAGGTACAATCTATCTACAGTTTCTAGGTATAATCTATATACGCTGTCCAGGTATAATCAATATACACTCTCCAGGTATCATCAATGTACAGTGTCCAGGTACAATCTATATACACTGTCCAGGTAGAATCTATATACACTGTCCAGGTATAATCTATATATACTGCCCAGGTATAATCAATATACACTGCCCAGGTACAATCCATATACAATGTCCAGGTACAATGAATGTACACTGTCCAGGTACAAACTATATACACAGTCCAGGTACATTCTATATACACTGTACAGTTAAAATCTGTATACACTGCCCAGGTACAATCCATATACAATGTCCAGGTACAATCAATGTACACTGTCCAGGTACAATATATACAAGCTGAATTTAGGGAGTTAGGAGCTAAATTGAAAAGTAGGACCTCAAAGGTAGTAATCTCTGGATTGCTACCAGTGCCACGAGCTAATAAGTTTAGAGAGAGTAAGATAGATAAGCTAAATACGTGGCTTGAGCAGTGGTGCAAGGGAGAGGGATTTAAATTCTTGAGGCATTGGAACCAGTTCTTGGGGAGGAGTGACCTGTACCAAGGGGACGGTCTACACCTGAACTGTGAGGGAGCCGATGTCCTCGGGGTAATATTTTCTAGGGCGGTTCGGGAGGATTTAAACTAATTTGGCAGGGGGATGGGAACCTAGGTAGTGGAAAAGAGGGAAGTCATATGAAGTCAGAAATAGATGGTAGAAAGGTGAGAAGCAATAAGCAAAGGAGAGAAACACAAAGGGCCAAACTAATTCATAATGAGAGTGTGAAAAAAGCAAGCCTGAAGGCTTTGTATCTTAATGCTAGAAGCATTAGGAACAAGGTGGATGAATTAGTTGTGGAAATAGAGGTAAACAAGTATGATTTGATTGGGATTACAGAAACGTGGCTGCAGGGTGGGCAAGGCTGGGAACTTAACATCCAGGGATATACAATATTTAGGAAGGATCGGCAAAAAGGTAGGGGAGGTGGGGTAGCATTGCTGGTAAAGGAGGGGATTAATGCAATGGAAAGGAAGGATATTAACTCGGATGAAACGGAATCTGTATGGGTAGAAATGAGAAATAGCAAGGGGAGGAAAACGTTAGTGGGTGTGATATATAGGCCTCCAAATAGTAATATGGAGGTGAGGGAAGGCATAAAAAGGGAAATTAGAGAAGCGTGCGATAAGAGCACAGCTGTCATCATGGGTGACTTTAATTTACATATTGATTGGACTACCCAAATTAGTAAAAATTCTGAGGAGGAGGAATTCCTGGAATGTTTTCGGGACGGTTATCTGGACCAATATGTCGAGGAGCCGACTCGAGATCAGGCCATTTTAGACTGGGTATTGTGCAATGAGAAGGGACTTATCAGCAATCTTCTTGTACGAGGCCCCTTGGGTCAGAGCGATCATAATATGATCGAGCTCTCAGTCGAGATGGAGAATGAGGAAATTGAATCAGAGACTAAGGTCCAGAACTTAAATAAAGGGAATTACGAGGGTATGAGACGGGAATTGGGTAAGATTGATTGGGTGGTGTTTCTGGGGGGATTGACAGTGGATAGACAATGGCAAGCATTCAAAGATAGAATGGAAGAATTCCAGAACATGTTTATACCGGTTTGGCATAAAAATAAACCTAAAAAGGTGACTCAACCGTGGATAACGAGGGAAATTAGGGACAGCATAAAATCAAAAAAAAGGGCATATCAACTGGCAAAAAAAAGCACCAGACCGGAAGATTGGGGGCAGTACAGGATACAGCAAAAGAGGACAAAGGGATTAATCAGGAAGGGGAAAATAGAATACGAAAGTAAACTTGCAGCAAACATAAAGACAGACTGCAAAAGCTTTTATCGGTATATCAGGAGGAAAAGACTGGTAAAATCCCAAGTCGGTCCCTTGCAGTCCGATTCGGGAGAATATATAATGGAGAATAAGGAAATGGCAGACCAATTAAACTCATACTTTGGTTCTGTATTCACAAAGGAGGACACAAATAACCTCCCAGGAATATCGACAAACATAGGGACTAATGAGAGGGAGGAGCTGACAGAAATTAGTATCTCTAGGGATATGGTGTTGGGTAAGTTGAGGGGACTGAAGGCCGACAAATCCCCGGGGCCTGATAAACTACATCCTAGGGTACTTAAGGAGGTGGCCCTGGAGATAGCAGATGCTCTAAGGATCATCTTCCGGAACTCCATTGACTCGGGAACAGTACCCGTGGATTGGAGGGTAGCTAATGTTACCCCAATATTTAAAAAGGGGGGTAGAGAGAAAGCAGGGAATTATAGACCAGTAAGCCTTACATCGGTTGTGGGCAAAATGCTAGAGTCCATTATTAAGGATAAAATAGCGGAGCACTTGACAAATGGGGAAAGGATCGGACAGAGTCAACATGGATTTACAAAGGGTAAATCGTGTTTGACTAATCTGCTGGAATTTTTTGAGGAAGTAACTGGTAAAATAGATGGGGGAGAGCCAGTGGATGTGGTGTACCTTGACTTCCAGAAAGCCTTCGATAAGGTTCCACACAAAAGATTATCATGCAAAATTAAGGCTCATGGGATTGGGGGCAAAGTATTAACGTGGATAGAGAACTGGCTGGCGGATAGAAAACAGAGAGTTGGAATAAACGGCTCGTTTTCGGAGTGGCAGGCAGTGACCAGCGGGGTGCCGCAAGGATCTGTCCTGGGACCCCAGCTGTTCACAATATATATAAATGATCTGGATCAGGGAATTGGATGCAATATTTCCAAATTCGCTGACGACACTAAACTAGGAGGAGGGGTGGGCTCTGATGAGGATGTCAGGAGGCTACAGTGCGATTTGGACAGGTTGGGGGAATGGGCGGATACGTGGCAGATGCACTATAATGTGGATAAATGCGAGGTTATCCACTTTGGGGGTAAAAACAGGAGGGTGGATTATTATCTAAATGGCAATAGATTGGGAGATGGGGAAGTGCAGAGGGACCTGGGTGTTCTTGTGCACCAGTCACTGAAGGAGAGCATGCAGGTGCAACAGGCGATTAAGAAGGCAAATGGTATGTTGGCCTTCATATCAAGGGGGTTCGAGTATAGGAATAGGGATACCTTACTACAGCTGTACAAGGTGCTGGTGAGACCGCATCTGGAGTATTGTGTACAGTTTTGGTCGCCCCATCTGCGGAAGGATGTTCTTGCCATGGAAAGAGTGCAACGGCGATTCACCAGGCTGATACCTGGAATGGCGGGAATGACCTACGAGGAGAGATTGAATAGTTTGGGCTTGTACTCACTGGAGTTTAGAAGATTGAGAGGGGATCTCATCGAAACATATAAAATTATGGCAGGCCTGGACAGGCTGAATTCAGAGAGAATGTTTCCAATGGCAGGGGAGCACAGAACCAGGGGCCACAGTCTAAAAATAGCGGGCAAATCATTTAAAACAGAGATGAGGAAGAATTTCTTCACTCAAAGAGTGGTGAGCCTGTGGAATTCCCTGCCACAGAGGGCTGTGAAGGCTAATTCAATAAATATTTTCAAGAGAGAATTGGATATATTTCTGAAGGCTAAGGGGATTAAGGGTTACGGAGAAAAGGCGGGGACGGGGTACTGAACTGGTAAGATCAGCTATGATCTCAGACGAAGATCAGCCATGATCTCATTGAATGGCGGAGCAGGCTCGAAGGGCCGAATGGCCTACTCCTGTTCCTATCTCTATGTTTTCTATGTTTACAATCTATATACACTACCCATATACAATCTATATTCATTGTCCAGGTACAATCGATATACACTGTCCAGTTACAATCTATATACACTGTCCAGGTACAATATATATACACTCTCCAGTTACAATCTATATACACTCTCCAGGTACAACCTATATACACTGTCCAGGTACAATCTATATACACTGTCCAGGTACATTCAATATACACTGTCCAGGTACAATCTATATACACTGTCCAGGCACAATCTATATACACTGTCCAGGTACAATCTATATACACTGTCCAGGTACATTCAATATACACTGTCCAGGTACAATCTATATACACTGTCCAGGTACATTCAATATACACTGTCCAGGTACAATCTATATACACTGTCCAGGTACATTCAATATACACTGTCCAGGTACAATCTATATACACTGTCCAGGCACAATCTATATACACTGTCCAGGCACAATCTATATACACTGTCCAGGCACAATCTATATACACTGTCCAGGCACAATCTATATACACTGTCCAGGTACAATCTATATGCACTTTCCAGGTATATTCTGTCCAGTAGAAGTTATATACACTGTCCAGGTATAATCAATATACACTGCCCAGTTATAATCAATATACACTGCCCAGGTGTAATCAATATACACTGCCCAGGAGCAATCTATATACACTGTCCAGGTAGAATCCATATACAATGTCCAGCAGAAGTTATATACACATCCAGGTACAATCAGCATACACTGCCCAGGTGTAATCAACATACACTGCCCAGGTACAATCTATAAACACTGTCCAGGTATAATCAATATACTGTTGCAGTTAGTGTAGATCGCCACTAAATAAGAGAGTTTGACTTCGACGAACTATTAACAAGTTGTTTATTTACAGGAACAGACTAATTACATCAGGTAAGATGGCAGGTAAGATGGCTGACTGTAGGTGCACCGTGGTGTAGGCCTTGTCCCAGCGGGGGCTCCACGAGGACTGAGTTCGCAGTCCTGTGGGGAGCGTGATGACGTCATCACGTTTGTGTTGTGATGTCATCACGTTGTTCACGTTTCCCGTGCTTAAGGCGTCATGTGATGCGCGTCGTTGCGTCGCTGGCCATTGAGGCCGAGGTCGCGAGGCCGGGCTGTGCCGGTGCTTGCCGCGGGAGCGGAAGATTGCGTCGCTCCCGTCGGCTGGCCGTTGAGGCCGAAGACGCTGGGCCGGGCTGTGCCGGCGCACGCACATCACGTCGTACGTGACGTGACTTCAGCGTGCTAGGGCGCGACTTAAAGGGGCAATGGCCCCAACAGGTAAGTTAAAAGGGCTACGGCACCAAAAGATAAGTTAAAGGGAATTATGTGTCTTTATGTAAGGTACAACCGGTGGTACCGCCACATGGGCCCCCCCCAGAATTCGCTTTAACGAAAGTCCAAGGATGAGATGTTCTGACGAGCTGGTGGTCACGGCGGTCGTGCTGTCTTGACTTGGTAGGCGAGGTATGAAGATGCTGCTCGTGAGCGGATCCTTACGCGCGTCGTGGCAAATAAAATGTATCCGTCAGGTGAAGGACCGTGGAGACGTGCGAAACAGCAGGCCTTGTCAGAGTGACGGGCAGGTTGGGTGGACGCGGGCGATGTCTCCGTTGATGTTGAAACAAGTCCTTGTTCCTTTAAAGTCCGCGCCTCAATAATACACGGGCTTCGGGAGAACAGTTTAACAGGTACTTTACTAAACAAGAGGCAGCTTGAAACTGAAATTACAGAAGCCTGCTAGGGCATTTTATAGAGGGGTGGTCACTGCCGGTACTGCAGTCTAAGACCAGTTATTCCCTTAAAGGTACATACACAACAATTCCTCCCCTTTTAGATAAACAGTACATAACATTCATTTAACAACTAAACAATAACTAATTACAATTACAATTTTCTCAGTAATATATACATCAACTGAAATAGTCATTTATAAGTTCAGTCTTTGAGGAGGCTTCCTGATCCGGACTGGATAGCGCCTTTCTTGAGTATCCTGTTCTGGCGGTGGAGTCAATTCTGGCTCATTGTCATTGGTTGGTTCGTCAGCTTCCAATACCCCTGCTTCTGAGGCAGACGCAATCTGTACTTCGGGCTCATTACCAGGTGCACATGCTTGTGGTACAGGTTTGGCTTGTTCCTGTGACTCCAGAATCTGGTCAGCATGGCGTCTCACGATGCTCTCTCCAACGTCCACTGTGTACATTAGTGGTCCCTGCTGTGTGCATATCGTGCCTGGCTGCCATTTTTCTGTACGGTAGTCGCGGGCCAAGACTGGTTGCCCTATCTTGAAGCTCCTGGTTGGCTTCTCATTTATGTGCTGGAACTACTTATCCTCAACATCTCGTCTTATGTTTGGTTTGAGCAAATCCAAGCGACATCTTAGTCTCCGGTTGAAAAACAGTGCGGCTGGAGTTTGGTTGGTTACTGCATGTGTCGCATTCCGGTAAGCAAACAGGAAGTTATCCACCTTGTGTTGCAGTGGTATGTCGTCATTATACATTGCCTTTATGGCCTTTTTAAAGGTCTGAACAAACCTCTCAGCCAATCCATTTGTGGCTGGATGATATGGGGCAGATGTGTAATGTTTCACCCCATTATTCTTCAGGAACCTCCGGAAATCCTCAGACACAAACTGTGGGCCATTGTCGGAACAGATCTGTTCTGGCAACCCATTCCTGGCGAAGATGGTCCTTAGGACTGCGGTAGTTTTCTCCGTGGTGGTGGAGGACATTTTAATGACCTCTGGCCATTTCGAATGGGCGTCCACAGCGATTAGAAACATTGAGTCCATAAATGGACCAGCGAAATCAATGTGTACCCGTTGCCATGGAGATGAGGGCCACTCACATGGATGTAGCGGGGCCTGTGGTGGAGCATTTTGGACCTTCTGGCATCCTGTGCATCTCTTGGTCATATCCTCGATTTCTTTATCGATTCCCGGCCACCACACAAACGCCCTGGCTAGGCTCTTCATTTTTACCCCTCCCAGATGACCCTCGTGAAGCTCATTGAGTATTCTATCTCTCAACTTGGGTGGAATTACCACTCGGGATCCACACATCAAGGTTCCCCGGCACACTGACAGCTGTTCCCTCCTTGGCGAGAATGCTGGCAACAGTGAGTCGCCATATGCTGGCCATCCCTTCACCGTCAAATCATAGACCCGAGAGAGTGTCGGGTCATTTCGGGTTTCCTTCTCAATACTTGCGTTTGTAACAGGCAAACATTCGACTATGGTCGCATGGAATATCTCCACAGGGTCCACTGCAGGTGCTTCTTCCACCGTAGGCAACGGTAGGCGCGACAGCCCATCAGCGTTTCCATGTTGTTTCGTACCTTTGTACTCTATGTAATACTGATGTGCCCCTAGAAAAAGTGACCATCTTTGCAGCCGTTGCGACGTCATCACCGGAACGACCTTCTTTGGTTTAAAAATTGAGACCAGGGGTTGATGATCAGTCAGTAGGGTGAATTTCTGCCCGTGCAGATAGTGATTGAACTTCTTCACCCCCCACACCAGGCTGAGGGCCTCCCTGTCAATCTGGGCATAGTTACGCTCGGCTGAGGTTAGCGAGCGCGATGCAAAGGCTATTGGCCTCTCTGAACCATCACGGAATTTGTGTGACAGCACCGCTCCAATGCCGTAGGGTGACGCATCACATGCCAACCGAGTCGGTAGTGTTGGGTTGTAGTGGGCCAATACTTCTTTTGAAGTGATTTGGCATTTACATTCCTGAAAGGCACGCTTACACTCATCACTCCATTTCCATGTTACGCCAGTTTGAAGGAGGGCGTTCAGTGGGTGCAGAATTGTAGATAAATTCAGCAAGAACTTATGGTAGTAGTTCACCAACCCGAGGAACGACCTCTGTTGCGACACATTTTCCGGTGCTGGAGCCTTGACTACAGCCTCAATCTTGTCCGGCAACTTATGCAACCCTTCCTCATCAATCATGTGGCCACAATACGAGATTTGTCTCCTGAAAAATTCGCATTTGGGACGGTTGGCTCGTAGCCCATATTCCTGCAATCTCATGAGCACCTGTTCCAGGTTAGCAAGGTGTTCATTGTCATTTTCGCCCGTAACCAGGATGTCGTCCAAATAACACTGGGTCCCCGGGATCCCTTGCAGGACTTGTTCCATTGCCCTCTGCCACATAGCCGGGGCCGATGCTACCCCAAATACCAGTCGATTGTACTGGTAAAGGCTTTTGTGAGTGTTTATCATGAGGTATTTCCTAGATGCTTCTTCCACCTCCATTTGTAGATACGCTTGAGCCAGGTCAATCTTTGTAAAACGTTTCCCTCCAGATAGTGAGGCGAAAATATCTTCTATCCGTGGAAGCGGATACTGTACTGTGTGCAGGACTGGGTTCACAGTCACCTTGAAGTCCCCACAGATACGAACCTTCCTTGGCTCCCCAGGCGTGCTGCTCAATGCTTTCTTCATTACAGGAACGATGGGTGTGGCCCACTCGCTCCAGTCCACCTTAGACAGCACCCCCGAACGCTCCAGACTCTCCAGTTCAGCTTCCACAGCTGGGCGTATCGCGTATGGCACCGGTCTGGCCTTGAAAAATTTTGGGGTTGCGTTATCCTCAATCTTTATGGTTGCCTTTACTCCTTTTAGAGTCCCAAGTCCTTGTTGGAACACCTCTTCCACGTCAGATAGAATTTGTGACAGACGTCCAGGTGCGACGTCATCATCTTTTTTGTCAGTCACAGTTAGTGCCAGAATGGAATGCCAATCCAATTGTAGTCTTCGGACCCATTCACGTCCCAATAATGGTGGTCCTCCATCTCGTAGTATATACATGTATGGTTTCTGTGTTTCCTTTCCGTTATATTCAACTGGCACCCTTATTTTTCCTCTGGGGTAGACCTTTTGCCCCGTGTATGTCTTCAATACAATGGACGTGTACTTTAAGGGTATGTGTGAGAATAGCCGCTCATAGTCTCGTCGATTCATGACAGTTAGGGCTGATCCTGTGTCCAATTCCATCTTCACTGGGGACCCTGCTATCATGAGGGTGACCCAAATGGTTCGGTGATCTTCTTTTGCGATCACGTTGTGTAACTTTAAACAACTTAGTCGCCTGCTCCCGGAGTCCTTATCACTCTCCTGATCTTCTGAACTACTATCTGTCAGTTTCTTTACTTTCCTGTACTGTTCCTTAGCAGTTCTTGTCGTGTTGGTCTTATTTCCCGACCTGCAGGCTCTTGCTATATGTCCCATTTTCCCGCATTGCCTGCATATTTTGTCTTTAAACCAGCAGTCCTTCTGCTCATGGGTTGTTCTGCCGCAGCGATAGCACTTTTCAGCTCCATACGCCATTTCGTTAGCGCTGTATTCTTGTGGTTTCTGTTGTATTTCCGCAGCTCCCCGTGCTGCTGCTTCGTAGGATACTGCCACGCTGAAAGCCTGTTCTAGCGTCAGGTCCTTTTTTGAAAGTAGTCGTTTCTGGGTTCCTTCACTCTGGAGCCCACAGACAAACTTATCCCGTAAGGTGTCTGCCAGTCCTGCTCCGAACTGGCAGTGCTTCGATAACTTGCGTAGTTCCGTAAGATAGTCAGCATTGCTGTCATCTTTGTGCTGGTTTCTTTTATGGAACTTGAATCTTTCTGCTATCAGCAGTGGTGTAGGGCTTAGGTGTTCCTGTAAGATATGAACAATCTCCTCAAAACTTTTCTCCATTGGTTTAGCTGGGGTAATTAAATTCCACAATAGGACGTACGTACTCGCACCCATCAGATTTAATAATACCGACGCCCTCTTTCCATCAGCCAACTCATTTGCCTTGCAGTACACTTCAATTCTTTCCACATACGTGGTCCAGTCTTCTACCTTGTTGTCGAAAGCAGTGATACTGCCACTTTTCGGCATCTTGGGCGATTTAAAATGGCGCCTCCTGCGCTTTTGCTTCTTCCCCAATGGAATAAAATGGCGCCTCCCGCGCTTTTGCTTCTTCCCCTTACTGCCACGCTGCTCCTAGCGTTCTACGGGGTAATGGCGGCGACCCGCAGCTTCGGCGTGCCTCGCTTTCCTTCCCCCCCGTTTAGTTTCTCTCCGCTGTCCTGTTCTCGAGCACCGACCGCGCCCTGTGCGCTCCACCCTCTCTCTCTTGTTTTCTTTTCCTGGTGATGCTGCGCGGCCCGATTTGTAGAGCCGCTCGATCGAGCTTGAGCCCGCCGCAGTCCGGAAGGGTCAGCGCGCTACCTGCTACCAGCACGATTCGCTGGAACCATAGTCTCTCCCGCAATTCTCCAAACACCGATGGATTCTTTGGGCGGTTGCCTTCGGTCGACGCCCTTTGCTCAGACTACGACCTTCCAGGACCTTCCTTTCAGGCAAGATCCCCGTGAGATGATGCCACACTGCAGGTGAGTTCAAACTTACTCCTCGCCACTGTAAAGTCCGCGCCTCAATAATACACGGACTTCGGGAGAACAGTTTAACAGGTACTTTACTGAACAAGAGGCAGCTTGAAACTGAAACTACAGAAGCCTGCTAGGGCCTTTTATACAGGGGTGGTCACTGCCGGTACTGCAGTCTAAGACCAGTTATTCCCTTAAAGGTACATACACAACAGTTCCGACGAACTCTGCAGGAACGCCAAACAAGCGATCCAGAAGGACTTGACAGGCGAGGTCGGTGAACTCGCCGACAGGTGAGCGAAACCTTCGGGAGGCTGGAACGCACGGAACGGTGCGTGCCATAGTGCTACGACGATAACACAACAGAGGGTGAGGAGTTGCTGCATTGATCAGTGATCGGTGAGGCTAGCAACTTTCACGTGGCTGATCGCGGCCGCAGGATGCCCGTTGGACCCGTCCTCGATGTGTGCAGCTTCAGTAGACGTTTGCGTTTGTTAAAGGGAAAACTGGAGAAAGGGCGGCAACGGTCCAGGTTGTTGTTGCTTTCAGGAGGGGTTAACTCTGCCTGGAGGGCGGCAACACTTGTAACAGTTGTAGATTTAGGAGAAAACAGCCAGGAGGGCGGCACGCTTTTTGTTCACGCTGAATCATGTAGTAGGTAACACAACCAGCAGGCTGAAGGGCTGGTGCGTCATCGGCGGGGAAGGAGTCGTCGGTGTTCACGAGGGATGGGTTCTCATGCTTTGCGAGGGATGGGTCCTCGTGTGGGAGGAGTGCGTCCTCGTGTTTTGCGGGGGTGAGTCCTCGTGGTATCCCCACGGGGCGCGCTCCGATCTTGTGGGCCCGAACATGCTGTACCTCACGCTTGGAGAGATGTATACTTGCTGTTGCTTTGGACGTAGAGGCGGACGATCCGTGTGACGATAGAAGAGTCGAATACGGAGACTGTGAGCACGTGCGTGGTCTGTGCCGCATCGATGTTCTCAGCGAACAGGGCTTCTACCTGCATAAAGCACGAGGGAGACCGTGGCTCCCTGGATTGCGGTAGCGACAGCAGAACGGCTGATGCTTCCATAGTGTGCTTCGTTTGTGAAAGACGTTCACAAACCCACCAATTGTAGCGCTGGTGGACGACGGTTGCCATTGGTCGTGCTCTACCTCTGTGAGATCGTTCGTGAAAAACGGGCTCACCTCCAAGCTGCGCTTCCGTTGCGAATACGTACGCAAAGACGGGGTCGCTTTTGGTGGAATCGATGTTAGGCGGTTGCTGTTCCGTGGTTGTTCATTGGTTGTGCGTTGGTCGTCTTGTGGGAAGACGAGGGTCAGGCTGCGCGTTGCTACCGTGAAAATCGTTCACGGATACGGGCTCACCAATTGTAGTGTAGGAATTGATGAGCTCCCGTACTCACGTCGTTGGGTCACCAATGTAGCGGTTCGTGTAGATCGCCACTAAATAAGAGAGTTTGACTTCGACGAACTATTAACAAGTTGTTTATTTACAGGAACAGACTAATTACATCAGGTAAGATGGCAGGTAAGATGGCTGACTGCAGGAGCACCGTGGTGTAGGTCTTGTCCCAGCGGGGACTCCACGAGGACTGAGTTTGCAGTCCTGTGGGGAGCGTGATGACGTCATCGCGTTTGTGTTGTGACATCATCACGTTGTTCACGTTTCCTGCGCTTAGGGCATCACGTGATGCGCGTCATTGCGTCGCTGGCCATTGGGGCCGGGGTCGCGAGGCCGGGCTGTGCCGGTGCTTGCCGCGGGAGCGGAAGATCACGTCGCTCCCGTCGGCTGGCCGTTGAGGCCGAAGACGTTGGGCCAGGCTGTGCCAGCGCACGCACATCACGTCGTACGTGACGTGACGTCAGCGCGCTAGGGCGCGTCTTAAAGGGGCAATGGCCCCAACAGGTAAGTTAAAAGGGCAACGGACCCAAAAGGTAAGTTAAAGGGAATTATGTGTCTTTATGTAAGGTACAACCGGTGGTACCGCCACAATACACTGCCCAGGTGTAATCAACATACACTGCCCAGGAGCAATCTATATACACTGTCCAGGTAGAATCCATATACAATGTCCAGTAGAAGTTATATACACATCCAGGTACAATCAACATACACTGTCCACGTATAATCAATATACACTGCCCAGGTATGATCAATATACACCTCCCAGGTATAATCAATATACATTGCCCAGGTACAATCTATATACACTGTCCAGGTGCAATTTATATACACTGTCCAGGTACAATCGATATACACTGTCCAGGTACAATCTATATACATTATCCAGGCTTAATCAATATACTCTGTCTGGTACAATTTCTATACACTGTCCAGGTACAATTGATATACACTGTCCAGGTACAATCTATATACGCTGCCGAGGTACAATCTATACACACTCTCCAGGAATAATCAACATACACTGCCCAGCTTTAATCAATATACACTGCCCAGGTACAATCAATATACACTGTCCAGGTACTATCTATTATAAACTGTCCAGCGACAATCTATATACACTGTCCAGGTACAATCTATATACACTGTCCAGGTACAATCTATATACACTGTCCAGGTACAATCTATATACACTGTCCAGGTACAATCTATATACACTGTCCAGGTACAATCTATATACACTGTCCAGGTACAATCGATATACACAGTCCAGGTACAATCAATATACAGTGTCCAGGTACAATAGATATACACTGCCCATGTACAATCTATATACACTGTCCAAGTATAATCAATATACACTGCCCAGGTATAATCAATATACACTGCCCAGGTATAATCAATACACATTGCCCAGGTACAATCTATATACATTGTCCAGGTACAATTTATATACACTGTCCAGGTACAATCGATATACACTGTCCAGGTATAATCTATATACACTATCCAGGCTTTATCAGTATACTCTGTCCGGTAAAATTTATATACACTGTTCAGGTATAATCAATATATACTACCGAGTTATAATCAATATATACTGTCCAGGTACAATCTCTATACACTGTCCAGGTACAATCAATATACAGTGTATATAGATATATATACATATACAATCCATATACACTGTCCAGGTTCAATCGATATACACTGTATATGTGCAATGTATATACACTGTCAATGTACAACCGATATACACTGTCCAGTTATAATCTATATACACTGCCGAGGTACAATCTATATACACTGTCCAGGTACAATCTATATACATTGCCCAGGTACAACCTATATACACTGTCCAGGTATAATCAATATACACTGTCCAGGTATAATCAATACACACTGCCCAGGTATAATCAATATACACTGCCCAGATACAATCTATATACACTGCCCAGGTACAATCTATATACACTGTCCAGGTACAATCAATATACACTGTCCACGTACAATCTATATACACTGTCCATGAACAATCTATATACATTGGCCACGTACAATCTATATACACTGTCCAGGTACAATCTATATACACTGTCCAGGTACAATTCGATATACACTGTCCAGGTACAATCTATATATGCTGTCCAGGTGCAATCTATATACACTGCCCAGATACAATCTCTATACACTGCCCAGGTACAATCTATATACACTGTCCAGGTACAATCTATATACATTGTCCAGGTACAATCTGTAGTGTATGTACCCGTCTAGCTTTAAGGGAACTATTGAATGTAACCGTTCACCTTTAAGGGAACTACTTTAGGTGTGGCACTATTTGTTTGGCTTCTGTATACTGTAATACCGATAGTGACCACACCAGTATATAAGTGTTGTAGCAGGATTGCTGGGGCAGATTCGCCCGGACCTTCGAATAGTAAAGACCTGTTTTGTTTGTTACTTCTGAAGTCTGTGTATTTATTAACTGCACAACCCACAGACTTTACAGTGGCGACGAGTCCGATCGTACCCTGCGGCAAGATTACCAAAGCAAGAAGAGCGTCGAAGAGAGGCAACCGCCCTCGTCGTGCTGCTGGAAGAAAACACGAGGCTGCAGCAGGAGAAAGGTGGAAGACTTTAGCAACAAAAGCTTCCATTAGCAACAGGCACTGACTACCCTTCTACCACGGTACAGAGTGAGCCGATCAGCAGGGAACAAGGCGGCCGAAGAGACTGTGAGTAGGGGAAGGTGTAGAGAATATCCGGAGGATAAGGGCAGAGCACTCGACCTCGGTCGAGGGGGAGCTGTGCCGGCCAAAAGTCGGGTCCAACGGCGTCGGGTGACAGCCGGACCGCGATCGGCGGGAAAAATCCGGGCAGCGACCGCAGCCACGAAGCGCTGAGCCTGCGAGTAGGCGCGGGAAGAGAAACCCAGCCGCAGCCGGGGAGGGAAACACCGGTCTGTGAGAGGGCTGGGGAGGCGAACGGGAACCGTGCGGGTGAGAGCCGGGTGCGGAGAGAGAGACTGCGAGGAGCCAGTCCAGCGGCTGAGCTGTTCTCCACCAACGGGATACTCAGAGCCGGCAAAACTGAATGTGCGGGAGTGGGTGAGAGACACAGCCGAAAACGGGGTGAGAGACTGCGCGAGAGCCAGTCCAGCGGCTGAACTGTTCTCCACCAACGGGGTACCCAGGGCCGGTAGCACCGAACGTGCGGGAGAGAGAGCGACAGAGCCGGGTACGGAGGGAGAGACTGCGCGAGAGCCAGTCCAGCGGCTGAACTGCCCTCCGTTAACGGGAAACCGCCATTGAAGTGGGCGGGGCGAGAAAGGAAGAGCGGGAAACCGCCATTTTCGCGGGAAAACCGCCATCTTGATTGACATACCGCCATTGAAGTGGGCGGGGAGAGAAGGAAAGAGCGGGAAACCGCCGATTTCGCGGGAAAACCGCCATCTTAGAAATACACAAATAAATAAGAATACTTAAAGAAATACTGGTGCTGCTCCCAAGGGAAGAAAAATGCCTAAGCGAGGGAATATTAACGACTTTAATTCGGAAATAGAAGACTGGGCCACGTACGTGGAACGCATAGAGATCTATTGCGAAGCCAACAAAATAGAGGAAGACGACAAGGCGATAACATTGCTAAACTCGATGGGGGCAAAAACATACGGGCTCTTGAAGCATCTAATAGCACCAAATAAACCAGCGGATCAGACCTTCGAAGAGATTGTGGCTGTGCTGAAGGACCATTTGAACCCCACACCGCTGATGCTGGCTGAACGATTCAAATTCTACGCAAGAACGCAGAAGAAAGACGAAAGCAATGCGGAATACTTGGTCGAACTGCGTAGGCTAGCGAAATACTGCCAGTTCGGAGGGAATCTGACAGAAGCGCTGCGGGACAAGTTCGTATGCGGATTGTCCAAAGAAGGGACGCAGAAGCGACTACTGGAAGAGAATGACCTCACACTGGACAGGGCTGTCCTTATAGCTGCATCGCACAAAGCCGCAGCGAAAGGAACGGCGGAAATGCAACTAAAGGCAGTGGCACTTGGGGTGGACCAAATTACTTCAAGCACAACAAAATGCTACCGTTGTGGGAAGACCACGCATGACCAGAATCAATGCTGGTTTAAGAACCAAGAGTGTAGGAAATGTGGCAAACTGGGTCACATCGCGAAGGTATGCCGGTCCGGGAAAAAGACCAATAATCAAAGGAAGCCACCACAAGAAAAGTACAACAAGGTACACAAGGTGGCTGAGAAGAGTTCAGACGAACAGAATTCAGACTCAGACCCAAACAACCAGGAGCTGGGTAGGCTGAGAATCCACAATGTGGGTAAAGAAACGGATCTACAGGCCATCTGGGTCATACTAAAAATAGCTGGAGTCCAAGTAAGAATGGAGCTGGACACTGGATCAGCTCTATCAGTCATCAACCGAAGGGACTACCACCGGCTATTCTCTCACATACCTTTAAGAAATACCAAGTTCGTATTACAGACATACACGGGGCATAACGTATACCCCGTGGGGAAAATAAGAGTCAAGGTGAGAGATAGGGGTAAAGAACACCCAAGAATGAACTTGTACGTATTACCTGAGGGAGGACCACCACTTCTAGGACGGGAGTGGATTAAGAAAATAGACATGGAATGGCATTACCTAAAAGCCATAATGAGGGAGGACTCAGTGCAAGCTATTAGCTCAGATTCTGAAATGGATGATGATAAGACCAAGTCGAATATGGAGGACAAGGCTAAAAGGGACTTGCCGACGATGGGAAAGAAAACGAAGACATGCAGAAGGACTTATGGTACCAAGAAGAATAAAGCTGCAGAGCAGAACTCCAGGTTGACAGAGAATTCTGAGCCTGTTCAAGCAAAGGATTCATCCATGACGGAAGAACACCGAGCTCGGACGCAAACTTATGTCAAAGTACGACAACAATTAGAACAGTTGAGTGACCGTCTTGTACAAGAGATGAAAAATATGGAAAGGTTCTGGGACACCAAATGGGAGAACCTGGAAAGACTACAGAGACAGCTAGCTCAAGCAGAGAGCGACCATAGAGCCATCGTGGTCAAATACCAATCACATTCCCCTGATGCTGTTCAGGAACTAGAATATTTACAGAACGAACCAAAGGAAGAGGAATCTTCAGGAAGCCAGGATTTTATTCCAGTTCTGCTCTACGACTCCTTACAAGCAGAGTGTGAGAAGTTGAAAGAACAGCATGAACAGGCCCAGGCTACAATTCTGGAGGGGGTTAACTCGGCAGCCTCCGAAAAGCTAGTTTCAGTAGAAGCATATGAACAACTAAAGGTTGAACATGAGCAAGAAGTCCAACGGCTGCAGGAAATTCTTGATGAGCTCAAGGCCAAGACAGACTCATCGATAGAAGCTCCATCCATAGATGAGAAATTAGAGGTGAAAATCATGGCAGAGCATGAAAGACAGGATGTCCAAGAACTTATAAAAACATTGAAGGACACCCAAGACAAAAATGAGGCGGCAATGACCGAGGTTCAACAACTTGAAGAACAGATTCAACTGGGAATCCTTTCAGTGGAAGAACAGGACACTGTAAGAATGGTCCCTGAACATGAACTAGAGAGCATCAGGGCGCAACTTTTCCGAGCGCTGAAAGCCAAAGTTCAAGAGGAACGTAAGGTGGAAGTATTGGAGAAAGAGGTGGAGGAAATGGAGAAGACTCTGATCCACCGTGTTCCCAGGGAAGAGTTAATGGTCAGCCAACTCCTTCATATGCTGAAGGACAAGACTCTGCAAGGGGAACAATCTGAACACGAGCTTCAATCTTCAGGGGGAACAAGTTCGGAGCTCTCAAAAGTCACGGAGATAGCTGAGGTGGCAACACAAATTTTACAAGGATGCCAAAAGTACGTTGAATCACGTCAAGGTGAACAGAAGAATGTGGAAACCGTTACTTCAGTAGAAGGGTTAAATAGCCTGATAACGCAATTACCGATGGAAAGGAAGGTATTGAACTCACAAATGAGGTCCGTCGTGAAGGAATGGCAGATAACCCAAGAAGAGCGGGATGAATATGAATGCATGAAGAAGGCTTTTCAAGAAAGATGTTTAGGGAAGGAACCACCGTCAGCTAACGTCCAGACGGGTGAGGAGGAAGAAGAAGTCTCTCTCGCTGGCCTAACTCAGGACGAACCCGAATATTACCATGACCTGTTGAGTGACACTGAATATTACGAGGATGTGGTCTGCCCAGCTTGTGATGAAAACTCTCAAAGTGCTGAAATCCGGAGGAAGCACTTAAGGTCTAAGGAACATAGAGAGTTGGTGGCGCTACAGCTGGCAGCCGAGAAAGGAGCTCCGAGAGTTTCAAAAAGGCAGAAAAGAAAAAGAAGAAGCAGAAGATAATAACTGTCTAAAATATTAGCACTTCTACCATTCCAGGCGGGACATTACAAAAGGAGCTAAATTAGTTGAAAAACTGGAAAATGTCAAGACAGCCAGTTGGTTGTAAAAGTCCGCACTGCTGGTTCAACAGGACGAAGGTTCAAGCTGTTACGTCAAGAAAAAGGCTATGGAGGAGTCACGCTAGCCAGGTAATCCGGCTACACCAAAGAAATGTTGTTCGGAACGAGTCAAGATCAGAGACTGAATCTATGAACTGTTTCCGCAGAGACTGAACCTGTGAACTGTTTCCACCGAGATTATATTTGTAAATTGTTTTATATGACATTGACTCCACCGAGATTATATCTGTAATTTGTTTTATAGGAAGTTGAAGATATGTATGTTTAACGGGGACTCTGTAAGTAATAAGCTAAAAAGGGAGGATTGTAGTGTATGTACCCGTCTATCTTTAAGGGAACTATTGAATGTGACCGTTCACCTTTAAGGGAACTACTTTAGGTGTGGCACTATTTGTTTGGCTTCTGTATACTGTAATACCGATAGTGACCACACCAGTATATAAGTGTTGTGCCAGGAGTTATTGGACAGATTCGCCCGGACCTTCGAATAGTAAAGACCTGTTTTGTTTGTTACTTCTGAAGTCTGTGTATTTATTAACTGCACAACCCACAGACTTTACACAATCTATGTACACTGTCCAGGTATAATCAATATACACAGTCTGGTAAAACTTATATACACTGTCCACTTATAATCAATATAAACTGCCCCGGTATAATCAATATACACTGCCCAGATATAATCAATATATACTGCCCAGGTACAATCGATATACGCTGTCCAGGTAAAATCTACATACACTATCCACGTATAATCAATATACTCTGTCCTGTAGAATTTATATACACTGTCCAGGTACAATCTATATACACTGTCCAGGTACAATCTATATACACTGTCCAGGTACAATCTAAATACACTGTCCAGATACAATCTATATACACTGTCCAGGTACAAACTATATACACGGTCCAGGTACAATCGATATACACTGTCCAGGTACAATTGATATACACTGTCCAGGTACAATCTATATACACTGTCCAGGTACAATCTACACACACTGTCCAGGTACAATCTATATACAATGTCCAGGTACAATCTATATACACTGTCCAGGTACAATCTATATACACTGTCCAGGTACAATTCGATATACACTGTCCAGGTACAATCTATATACACTGTCCAGGTACAATCGGTATACACTGTCCAGGTACAATCCATATACAGTTTCCAGGTACAATCAATATACACTGTCCATGTAAAATCAATATATACTCTCCGGTGAAATTTATATACACTGTCCACGTATAATCAATATACACTGCCCAGGTATAATCAATATACTCTGCTGAGGTAGAATCGACATACAATGTCCAGGTACAATTGATATACACTGTACATGTACAATCTATATACACTGCCGAGGTACAATCTATATACACTGTCCAGGTATAATGAAAATACACTTTTCAGGTATAATCTTCAGACACATTCCAGGCACAATCATCAGACACATTCCAGGCACAATCTATTATACACTGCCGAGGTACAATCTATATACACTGTCCAGGTACAATCTATATAAACTGTCCAGGTGCAATCGATATACATTGTCCAGGTACAATCTATATGCACTGTCCAGGTACAATCTATATACACTGTCCAGGTACAATCTATATACACTGTCCAGGTATAATCAATAGACACTGTCCAGGTATATTCAACACACACTGCCCAGGTATAATCAATATACACTGAACAGATACAATCAAGATACACTGCCCAGGTACAATCTATATACACTGCCCAGGTACAATCAATATACACTGCCTAAGTATAATCAATATCCGCTGTCCAGATACAATCAATATACACTGCCGAGATACAATCTCTACCTCTGTTCAAGTGCAATCAATATACACTGCCCAGGTACAATCTATATGCACTGTCCAGGTACAATCTATATACACTGTCCAGGTACAATCTATATACACTGTCCAGGTATAATCTATAAA
The DNA here is from genome assembly GCF_052327205.1 of Somniosus microcephalus. Taxonomy (NCBI): domain Eukaryota; kingdom Metazoa; phylum Chordata; class Chondrichthyes; order Squaliformes; family Somniosidae; genus Somniosus; species Somniosus microcephalus. Next base: position 74,083,268 of record NC_141004.1, on the reverse strand, counting down.
CATTGTCCATGTACAATCTACATACACTGTCCAGGTACAATCTATATACACTGTCCAGGTACAACCTATATACACAGTCTAGGTACAATCGATATACATTGTCCAGGTACAATCAATATACACTGTCATGCTCGAATCTAAATACACTGTCCCGGTACAATCTGTATACACTGTCCCGCTATAATCTAACTACATTGCCCAGGTACAATCTATGTACACTTTCCAGTTATAAACAATATACAAATTCCAGTAAAATTTATATACACTGTCCACTTATAATCAATATACACTGCCCCGGTATAATCAATATACACTGTCCAGGTAAATCGATATACACTGCCCAGGTACAATCGATATACACTGTCCAGGTAAATCGATATACACTGCCCAGGTACAATCGATATACACTGTCCAGGTAAATCTATATACACTGTCCAGGTACAATCAATATACACTGTCCAGGTACAATCTATATACACGGTCCAGGTACAATCAATATACACTGTCCAGGTACAATCAATATACACTGTCCAGTTACAATCCATATACAGTTTCCAGGTACAATCTATATACACTGTCCATGTAAAATCAATATATACTGTCCGGTAAAATTTATATACACTGTCCACGTATAATCAATATACACTGCCCAGGTATAATCAATATACTCTGCTGAGGTAGAATCGATATACACTGTCCAGGTGTAATCTATATACACTGTCCAGGTACAATCTATATTCACTTTCAAGGTACAATCTCTGTACACTGACCAGTTACAATCTATGTACACTGTCCAGGTACAATCTGGATACACTGTCCAGGTACAATCTATATAAACTGTCCAGGTACAATCTATATACACTGTCCAGGTACAATCTATATACACTGTCCAGGTACAATCCATATACAGTTTCCAGGTACAATCTATATTCACTGTCCATGTAAAATCAATATATACTCTCCGGTGAAATTTATATACACTGTCCACGTATAATCAATATACACTGCCCAGGTATAATCAATATACTCTGCTGAGGTAGAATCGACATACAATGTCCAGGAACAATTGATATACACTGTACATGTACAATCTATATACACTGCCGAGGTACAATCTATATACACTGTCCAGGTATAATCAAAATACACTTTTCAGGTATAATCTTCAGACACATTCCAGGTACAATCTTCAGACACATTCCAGGTACAATCTATTATACACTGCCGAGGTACAATCTATATACACTGTCCAGGTACAATCTATATACACTGTCCAGGTACAATCTATATACATTGTCCAGGTACAATCTATATACATTGTCCAGGTAGAATCTATATACACTGTCCAGGTACAATCTATATACACTGTCCAGGTACAACCTATATACACTGTCCAGGTATAATCAATAGACACTGTCCAGGTATAATCAATACACACTGCCCAGGTATAATCAATATACACTGAACAGATACAATGAAGATACACTGCCCAGGTACAATCTATATACACTGTCCAGGTACAATCTATGTACACTGTCCAGGTACAATCGATATACACTGTCCAGGTATAATCAACATACACTGTCCAGGTACAATCTATATACATTGTCCAGGTACAATCTATATACACTGTCCGGGTACAATCAATATACACTGTCCAGGTACAATCAATATACACTGTCCAGGTACAATGTATATGCACTGTCCAGGTACAATCTATATGCACTGTCCAGGTGCAATCTATATACTGTCCAGGTACAATCTTTAAACATTGTCCAGGTACAATCTATATACACTGTCCAGGTACAATTCGATATACACTGTCCAGGTACAATCAATATACGCTGTTCAGGTACAATCGATATACACGTCCAGGTACAATCTATATACATTGTCCAGGTACAATCTATATACACTGTCCAGGTACAACCTATATACACGGTCGAGGTACAATCGACATACATTGTCCAGGTACAATCAATATACACTGTCATGCTAGAATCTATATACACTGTCCAGGTACAATCTGTATACACTGTCCCGGTATAATCTAAATACATTGCCCAGGTACAATCTATGTGCACTTTCCAGTTATAAACAATATACAAATTCCAATAAAATTTATATGCACTGTCTACTTATAATCAATATACACTGCCCCGGTATAATCAATATACACTGCCCAGGTATAATCTATATACACTACCCAGGTATAATCTATATACACTGCCCAGGTACAATCGATATACACTGTCCAGGTAAATCTATATACACAGTCCAGGTACAATCTATTATACACTGTCCAACTACAATCCATATACACTGTCCAGGTACAATCTATATACACTGTCCATGTAAAATCAATATATACTGTCCGGTAAAATTTATATACACTGTCCACGTATAATCAATATACACTGCCCAGGTATAATCAATATACTCTGCTGAGGTAGAATCGATATACACTGTCCAGGTATAATCTATATACACTGTCCAGGTATAATCTATATACACTGTCCAGGTATAATCTATATACACTGTCCAGGTATAATCTGGATACACTGTCCAGGTACAATCTATATTCACTTTCAAGGTACAATCTCTGTTCACTGACCAGTTACAATCTATATACACTGTCCAGGTACAATCTATATTCACTTTCAAGGTACAATCTCTGTACACTGACCAGTTACAATCTATATACACTGTCCAGGTACAATCTGGATACACTGTCCAGGTACAATCTATATTCACTTTCAAGGTACAATCTCTGTACACTGACCAGTTACAATCTATATACACTGTCCAGGTACAATCTATATACACTGTCCAGGTATAATCTATATACACTGTCCAGGTATAATCTATATACACTGTCCAGGTACAATCTATATTCACTTTCAAGGTACAATCTCTGTACACTGACCAGTTACAATCAATATACACTGTCCAGGTACAATCGATATACACTGTCCAGGTACGATCCATATACAGTTTCCAGGTACACTCTATATTCACTGTCCATGTAAAATCAATATATACTGTCCGGTAAAATTTATATACACTGTCCACTTATAATCAATATACACTGCCCAGGTATAATCAATATACTCTCCTGAGGTACAATTGATATACAATGTCCAGGTACAATTGATATACACTCTACATGTACAATCTATATACACTGTCCAGGTGCAATCGATATACACTGTCCAGGTACAATCTATATACACAGTCCAGTTACAATCGATATACATTCTCCATGTACAATCTATATACACTGTCCAGGTACAATCTATATACACTGTCCAGGTACAATCTATATACACTGTCCAGGTACAATCGATATACACTCTCCATGTACAGTCTATATACTCGTTCCAGGTAAAATCAATATATACTGTCTGGTACAATTTATATACAATGTCCAGGTATAATCAATATTCACTGCCCAGGTAAAATCAATATAAACAGCCGAGAATCAATCTATATACACTGTCCAGGTGCAATCGATATACACTGTCCATGTACAATCTATATACACTGACGAGTTACAATCGATATACACTGTCCAGGTACAATCTATATACACTGCCGAGGTATAATCTATATACAATGTCCAGGTATAATCTATACACACTCTCCAGGGATGATCAACATACACTGCCCAGGTATAATCAATATACACTGCCCAGGTACAGTCTATATACACAGTCCAGGCAAAAAGGAAAGGGAGGTGGGGTAGCATTACTGGTTAAAGAAGGGTTTAATACAATTCTAATGAAGGATATTAGCTCTGATGATGTGGAATCTGTATGGGTAGAATAGAGAAATACTAAGGGGAAAAAAACGTTAGTGGGAGTGTTATATAGACCTCCAAACAGTAAGGCGGAGGTTGGGGATGGCATTAAAAGGGAAATTAAAGAAGCGTGCAATAAGGGCACAGCAGTCATTATGGGTGACTTTAAACTACATATAGATTAGGCCAACCAAATTAGTAACAATACTGTGGAGTAGGAATTCCTGGAGTATTTACGGGATGGTTTCCTGGACCAATATGTCGAGGAACCAACCAGAGATCAGGCCATCTTAGACTGGGTATTATGTAACGAGAAAGGATTAATTAGCAATCTTGTTGTACGAGGCCCCTTTGGTCGGAGTGATCATAATATGATCGAATTCTTCATTAAGATGGAGAATGAAGTAGTTAACTCAGAGACAAGGGTCCTCAATTTAAATAAAGGAAACTACGATGGTCTGAGGAGCGAGTTGGGTAGGATTGATTGGGGAGTGGCACTCAAAGGGTTGACGGTGGATAGGCAATGGCAAACATTCAAAGACCGAATGGATGAGCTACAGAATTTGTTCATCCCAGTTTGGCATAAAAATAAAACAAAAAAGGTGACTCAACCGTGGCTAACAAGGGAAATTAGGGATAGCATAAGATCCAAGGAGAGGACATATAAATTGGCTGGAAAAAGCAATAATGCTGAGGATTGGGAGCAGTTTAAGAGTCAACAAAGGAGGACAAAGGGATTAATTAAGAAAGGGAAAATAGAATATGAGAGTAAGCTTGCAGGGAACATAAAAACTGACTGTAAAAGCTTTTATAGATATGTGAAGAGAAAAAGATTGGTGAAGTCAAGCGTAGGTCCCTTACAGTCAGAATCAGGGGAACTTATAATGGGAAACAAGGAAATGGCAGACCAACTAAATACATACTTTGGTTCTGTCTTCACAAAGGAGGACACAAATAACCTCCCAGAGATGCCGGCGAACAGGGTCTGATGAAAGGGAGGAACTGAAAGAAATCAGTATTTGTAGGGAAATGGTGTTAGGAAAATTGATGGGACTGAAGGCCGATATATCCCCAGGGCCTGATGGTCTACTACCCAGGGTATTTAAGGAAGTGGCCCTAGAAATAGTAGATGCATTGCTGGTCATCTTCCAGAACTCGATAGACTCTGGAACGGTACCCATGGATTGGAGGGTAGCTAATGTTACCCCACTATTCAAAAAAGGTGGTAGAGAAAAAGCGGGGAATTATAGACCGGTAAGCCTGACATCGGTAGTGGGGAAAATGCTAGAGTCTATTATAAAAAATGTAATAGCAGAGCACTTGGAAAGCAGTGACAGGATCGGACAAAGTCAACATGCTTGACTAATCTACTGGAATTTTTTGAGGATGTAACTGGTAAAATAGATAAGGGAGAACCAGTGGATGTGGTGTATTTGGCCTTTCAGAAGGCTTTCGATAAGGTCCCACATAAGAGATTAGCGTGCAAAATTAAGGCACATGGGATTGGGGGCAAGGTATTGACTTGGATAGAGAACTGGTAGGTGGACAGAAAGCAAAGAGTTGGAATAAACGGGTCGTTTTCCGAGTGGCAGGCAGTGACTAGTGGGGTACCGCAAGGATCGGTCCTAGGACCCCAGCTGTTCACAATATATATTAATGATCTGGACGAGGGAATTGGATGTAATATCTCCAAATTTGCAGACAACACAAAGCTGGGTGGGAGGGTAAGCTGTGAGGAGGATGTCGTGAAGCTCCAGTACGATTTGGACAGGTTGGGTGATTGGGCAGAAACATGGCAAATGCACTATAATGTGGATAAATGTGAGGTTATCCACTTTGTTGGCAAAAACAGGAAGGCAGATTATTATTTGAATGGCAATAGACTGGGAGAAGGGGAAGTGCAAAGAGACCTGGGTGTCCTTGTGCACCAGTCGCTGAAGGTAAGCATGCAGGTGCAGCAGGCGGTTAAGAAGGCAAATGGTATGTTGGCCTTCGTAGCATGAGGGTTCGAGTACAAGAACAAGGATGTCTTGCTGCAGTTCTCCAGGGCCTTGGTGAGACCGCACCTTGAGTATTGTGTGCAGTTTTGGTCACCTTACCTGAGGAAGGACGTTCTTGCCATGGAGGGAGTGCAGCGAAGATTCACCAGGCTGATACCTGGGATGGCAGGAATGACGTATGAGGAGAGATTGTGTCGATTGGGCTTATACTCACTGGAGTTTAGAAGATTGAGAGGGGATCTCATCGAAACCTATAAAATTCTGTCAGGTCTGGACAGACTGTAATGTCCATGTGTAATTGAGACACGGACTGCAGGAGCTGGTTATAACAGGTGTTTACTGAACGGAGATAAAACTGGAACTACTATGCAAGGTTACTGCGCAGGCTTATATACAGGGGTGGTCACTACTGGTACTGCAGTATACAGGGGCTGCAGAATATAGTTCCTTCTTCAGGTTACATACACTACAATTCCTCCCCTTTTAGCTAAACAGTACATAACATTCGATTAATAATTAAATAACATATTTACAATTACAGTTGCTATATACATTCACTGAAGTTAATCAATTATAAATTCAGTCTTTGAGGAGGATTCCTGATTCTGTCCGGATAACGCCTCTTTGGGGTATCAGGTTCATCTGGCAAAGTTGATTCGGGATCAATGTCGTTGTTGGGTTCGTCTGCTTCCAATATCACCGATTCTGAGGTAGATGCAATTAGTACTTTGGTTTCATCACCAGGTGTATAGGATCGCGGTGTAGATTTGACGTTTTCCAGTGACTCTAGAATCTGGTCAGCATGGCATCTTACAATGCTCTCTCCAATGTCCACGGTATACATTAGAGGTCCTTGCCGTGTGCAGATCGTTCCTGGCTGCCATTTCTCTGTGCGGTAGTCCCGGGCCAAAACTGGTTGACCTATCTTGAAACTCCTGGTTGGCCTTTCATTCATATTCTGAAACTGTCTGTTCTCCACATCTCTTCTGATGTTTGGCTTAACCAAATCCAAGCGGCATCTTAGTCTTCGATTGAAGAACATCATGGCTGGAGTTTGGTTGGTAACCGCATGTGTCGCATTCCGGTAGGCAAACAAGAAGTTATCCACCTTGTGTTGTAGGGGTATGTCTTCATTACACATTGCCTTGATAGCCTTCTTGAATGTTTGAACGAACCTCTCAGCCAATCCATTGGTGGCTGGATGATATGGGGCGGATGTGTAATGCTTAACACCATTGTTCTTTAAGAACCTCCGGAACGCTTCAGACACAAACTGTGGCCCATTGTCGGAGCAAATCTGTTCAGGCAGCCCATTTCTGGCGAATATGGTTCGTAAGACTGTGATAGTTTTTTCTGTGGTGGTTAAGGAGATTTTTATTACCTCTGACCACTTTGAATGTGCATCCACCGCAATTAAAAACATCGAGTCCATAAATGGACCAGCAAAATCAATGTGCACCCTTTGCCATGGAGATGAGGGCCACTCCCATGGATGTAGAGGGGCTTGTGGTGGGGCGTTTTGGACCTTCTGGCATCCTGTACAGCTCTTGGTCATCTCTTCGATTTCTCTATCGATTCCCGGCCACCACACAAACGTTCTGGCTAAGTTCTTCATTTTTACCCCTCCCAGATGACCCTCATGAAGCTCATTGAGCATGCTATCCTTCAATTTGGGTGGAATTACTACTCTGGATCCACACATCAAGGTTCCTCGGCACACTGACAGCTGTTCTCTTCTCGCCGAGAATGCTGGCAACAGTGGTTCGCCATGTGCTGGCCATCCCTTCACCGTTAAATCATAGACCCTGGAGAGTGTCGGGTCATTTCGTGTTTCCTTTTCTATGTTTGCATTCGTCACAGGTGGAATATCTCCACAGGATCCACTGCAGGTGCTTCTTCCACCGTCGGCAACGGTAGGCGCGACAATCCATCAGCATTCCCATGCTGTTTAGTTCCTTTGTACTCGATGTCATATTGGTGTGCCCCTAGGAAAAGGGACCACCTCTGTAGCCGTTGTGCTGTCATTATTGGGACGCCCTTCTGAGGGTTGAAAATGGAGACAAGAGGTTGATGATCAGTTAGTAGAGTAAATTTCTGTCCGTGCAGGTAGTGATTGAACTTCTTCACCCCCCACACCAGGCTGAGGGCCTCTCTGTCAATCTGGGCATAGTTACGCTCGGCTGAAGTTAACGAGCGTGACACAAAAGCTATCGGCCTCTCTGAACCATCAAGGAATTTATGTGACAGTACCGCTCCAATGCCGTAGGGAGACGCATCACACGCCAGTCTTATCGGTAGTGATGGGTTGTAGTGAGCCAATACTTCTCTTGAAGTGATCAGGTCTTTACACTTCTGAAAGGCCCGCTTACATTCATCGCTCCATTTCCATGCTACTTCAGTTTGTAGTAGGGCGTTCAGTGGGTGCAGAATTGTGGACAAATTCGGCAAAAACTTATGGTAGTAATTCACCAATCCAAGGAATGACCTCAGTTGCGACACATTTTCAGGCGCTGGAGCCTTAACTAGCACTTCAATTTTGTCAGGGGACTTATGTAACCCCTCTTCATCAATCACGTGGCCACAATACGATATCTGTTTCTTAAAAAACTCGCACTTGGGGTGATTGGCTCGTAGCCCATGCTCTCTTAGTCTAGTGAGCACCTGCTCTAGGTTGGCAAGGTGTTCACTGTCATTTTCACCTGTCACTAGGATGTCGTCCAAGTAACACTGAGTCCCCGGAATCCCTTGCAGGACTTGTTCCATCGCTCTTTGCCATATCGCCGGAGCTGATGCTACTCCGAATACCAGTCGATTATACTGGTAAAGACCTTTGTGAGTGTTTATCGTGAGATATTTCCGAGAGGATTCTTCAACCTCCATCTGCAAATATGCTTGTGCTAGGTCAATTTTTGTAAAACGCTTCCCTCCAGATAGTGAGGCGAAAATATCTTCTATCCTCGGAAGAGGATACTGTACTGTGTGAAGGACTGGGTTCACAGTCACCTTGAAGTCCCCACGGATGCGAACCTTCCTTGGCTCCTCAGACTTATTGTTTAACGTTTTGTTCATGACAGGAATGATGCGTGTCGCCCACTTGCTCCAGTCTACCTTAGATAGCACGCCTGCATTCTCCAGATTCTCCAGCTCTGCCTCGACGGCTGGGCGAATTGCATATGGTACCGGTCTTGCTTTGAAAAACTTGGGAATTGCATTCTCTTCTATTTTTATCGAGGCGGTTACGCCTTTAAGAGTTCCCAGTCCTTGTTGAAATACCTCTTTAGCGTTAGCTAAGATTTTTGACAATCGTCCAGGTGTGACGTCGTCATCCTTTTTACCAGCCACAGTCAGTGCCTGAATGGAGTGCCAGTCTAAACTTATCTTTCTGATCCATTCACATCCCAATGACGGTGAGCCACCATCTTGCAGTATGTGCAGATACAATTTCTGTATTTCCTTGCCGTTGTATTCGACAGGCACCCTTATTTTCCCTCTGGGGTATACTTTCTGCCCCATATACGTCTTCAAGACAATGGATGTGTCTTTCAAGGGTATCTGTGAGAATAGCCTATCTGGTCTTTGGAACTGCTGTCCATCATCTTTTGTACTTTCCTGTACTGTTCCTTAGTAGCCTTTTTGTTGTCATTAGTCTTCTTCCCGGACCTGCAAACTCGTGCAATGTGTCCCATCTTTCCGCATTGCCTGCTTATTTTGTCCTTGGACCAGCAGTCCTTCTGGTCATGGGTTGTTCTGCCGCAGCGATAACATTTTTCAAATCCCCGTGTCATTTCATGGGTGCCGTATTCCTGTGGCTTTTGCTGTATTTCCGCAGCTCCCCTTGCTGCTGCTTCGTACGATACTGCCACGCTGAAAGCCTTATCTAGCGTCAGCTCTTTCTCTGAGAGTAACCTCTTCTGGGTTCCTTCACTCAGGAGTCCACGGACAAATTTGTCCCATAGGGTATCTGCCAGTCCTGCTTCAAACTGGCAGTGCTTCAATAGCCCACGTAGTTCCGTAAGGTAATCAGCATTGCTCTCATCTTTATGCTGATTTCTCTTGTGGAATTTAAATCTTTCTGCTATCAGCAGCGGTGTAGGATTTAGGTGTTCCTGTAGGATATCAACAATTTCGTTAAAACTCTTCGCCATCGGTTTGACTGGAGTGATCAGGTTCCGCAATAGGCCGTACGTTCTTGCGGCCATTATGTTTAGTAGTACCGATGCCTTTTTCTCATCGGCTACTTCATTTGCCTCGCAATATACTTCGACTCTTTCCACATATGTGGTCCAGTCTTCTATTGCATTATCGAAGGCAGTGATATTGCCAGTCTTCGGCATCTTGGAGATCTAAGATGGCGCCTCCCGCGCTTTGCCTTCTTCCCCGCTGGATTAAGATGGCGCCTCCCACGCTTTCTGTCTTTTCCGCTGCTGCTAGCGCTGTTGCTGGCGTTTTTATGCCTTGATGGCGACGCCCTATGGTCTTCGCGCACTCCCCCCCGCGCTGCTGCCAACGCCGCTCTCCGCAGTCCCCGTGGCAAACTGCAGCTCCTCGCGGCTTTCTGCGCTTCTAATTTCTTTTATTTTAATTACTGTTCCCGTCGTCAGAGCAGACCCTATGGGACACTTTCCTCCCTCTTCTCGGGTCTGTACGCTGCCCGGCTTCGTAGCACTGGCCGTGCCCTGTGTGCTCCACCCTCTCTCTCTCCTCTTCCCGACAACGCTGCTCGGCCCCGTTGAAAAGTCACCCGATCGAGCTCTAGCCCGCCGCAGCCCAGGAAGGATCAGTGCACTACCTGCCACCAGCCCGATTAGCTGGAACACCATAGACTGGATAACCAAGCCCAGCTCTCGACAGCCTCTCCTGCAAATCTTCGAATTCGATGAATCAGAGGGCGGTTGCCCACGGTCGACGCCCGTTTCTTCTGTTTGTTTTTTTTTTCTTTTTGGATTTCTTCCTTCTGGCCTCGACCTCTAACAACTTCGCTTCAGGGATGGATCCCCGTGAGGTGGTGCAGAACTGTAGGTAAGTTCGGATCTGTTCGTCGCCAGTGTAACGTCCGTGTGTAATTGAGACATGGTCTGCAGAAGTTGGTTATAACAGGTGTTTACTGAACGGAGACAAAACTGGAACTACTATGCAAGGTTACTACACAGGCTTATATACAGGGGTGGTCATTGCTGGTACTGCAGTATACAGGGGCTGCAGAATATAGTTCCTTCTTCAGGTTACATACACTACACAGACTAGAGGCAGGAAGGATGTTTCTGATGGCCGGGGAGTCCAGAACCAGGGGTCATAGTCTAACGATAAGGGGTAAGCCATTTAGGACTGAAATGAGGAGGAATTTCTTCACCCAGAGAGTGGTGAACCTGTGGAATTCTCTGCCACAGAGGGCAGTGGAGGCCAGTTTATTAAATATATTCAAGAAGGAGTTGGATATATTTCTTAAGGCTAAAGGGAATCAAGGGATATGGGGAGAAGGCAGGGACAGGGTACTGAATTTGGATGATCAGCCATGATCTCATTGAATGGTGGAGCAGGCTCAAGGGGCCGAATGGCCTACTCCTGCTCCTATCTTCTATGTCTATGTCTATCTATATACACTGTCCAGGTACAATCTATATACACTGTCCAGGTACATTCAGTATACACTGTCCAGGTACAATCTACTTACACCGTCCAGGTACAGTCTATATACACAGTCCAGGTACAATCAATATACACAGTCCAGGTACAATCGATATACACTGCCCACGTATAATCAATATACACTGCCCAGGTATAATCAATATACACTGCCCAGGTATAATCAATATACATTGCCCAGGTACAATCTATATACACTGTCCAGGTACAATTTATATAAACTGTCCAGGTACAATCGATATACACTGTCCAGGTACAATCAATATACACTGTATATAGATATATATACATATATACATCCATATACATTGTCCAGGTTCAATCGATATACACTGTATATGTGCAATGTATATACACTGTCCAGTTATAATCAATACACACTGCCCAGGTATAATCAATATACACTGCCCAGATACAATCTATATACACTGCCCAGATACAATCTCTATACACTGCCCAGATACAATCTATATACACTGCCCAGATACAATCTATATACACTGCCGAGATACAATCTATATACACTGCCCAGATACAATCTCTATACACTGCCCAGATACAATCTATATACACTGCCCAGATACAATCTCTATACACTGCCCAGATACAATCTATATACACTGCCCAGATACAATCTCTATACACTGCCGAGATACAATCTCTACCTCTGTTCAAGTACAATCAATATTAAAAGCTTTAATTAAGTCTATTTCAATTTCAATTTCAATTTCAATTTTATTTGTCACATAACCAAATACAACAAGTGAAATCCAGTCAGTGAAATGCTTTTTTCTTAACGAGCCGAGCGCACCAAGCAGCAAAGGACACTTAGCTGCCTGGTACGCACAGAGCCCACAAGGACGGCAGCCATCTTCAATGCTATGAACAGTGGTTGCTTTTGTTCATGGCATTTCTCCTGTAATTGACGTGCTGTGAAGATCATATCAGCTGTTCCTCTGGATGGTCGGAAACCACACTGTGACTCCGGAAGCACCTCCTCAGATAACGGCAAAAGTCTGTTAGCATGGATACGGGCAAGCACTTTTCCTGTGGAAGAAAGAAGGGAGATACCTCGGTAGTTACCACACACCGACTTTTCCCCCTTTTTAAAGATAGTAACAATCAAAGCGTCTCTGAGGTCTTGTGGAATTTCTTCCTGCTGCCATATTTTTAGGAGGAAGGCATGTATGTGTGTCAGGAGCTCAGGGCCACCTTTTTTAAGGATTTCTGCTGGAATCCCATCTGAGCCGGCAGCTTTGTTGTTTTTCATGGACCTGATGGCATTCTGCACTTCTACAATGCTTGGGGGAGCCCCCATTTCCTCCCTTTCTGGTCTCTGCGGTAATTGATTGATGGACTCCAGATCTGCGCTACTGTGTCGGTTGAGCAGTTCTTGAAAATGCTCCCTCCATCTTGTGTCAATGGCCTCCTTGCCCTTGAGCAGAGTTAAACCGTCCTTAGAGCATAAGGGGTTTAAGCCATGGTAGCTTGGTCTGAAAACTGCCTTGGTGGCACTGAAGAAGCCTCTGGAGTCCCCAGGATCAGCCATACGTTGTATTTCTAGGGACTTTTGAGACCACCAGTTGTTCTTCATCTCCCTTATTCTCTGCTGGACATCTGCCTTAACTCTAGCATGAGCCTCTCTTTTGGCCTTGCTGCTGATGTTGTTTTGCCAGGCGCAGAAAGCTTTCCTTTTCCTTTCGATGAGCTGCTCAATTTCTGAGTCGTTCTCATCAAACCAGTCCTGATGTTTTCTGGACTTGAAACCGAGTATGTTCTGGGAGGTGTTGAGGATAGTGGCTTTCAGCAGTTCCCAATGTTCTCCAGTATCATGTGGGTATTCCTTTGGAAGACTTTGCCTGATGGAATCCTGAAAGCACTGCTTGCTGTATGGCAGTGTCCTCAAGACATTCAATGTTTAATTTTGGCTGGAACTGCTTCTTCTGAGCACGTATCTTGGGCTTTAGTTTGAGGGACATAGTTGCTCGGATAAGGCGATGATCTGTCCAGCAGTCATCAGTGCTGAACATGGCCCTAGTGACCAGAACATCACGACGATCCCTTGCCCGTACAATGACATAGTCAATGAGATGCCACAATTTTGAGCGGGGGTGCCTCCAGGAGGTTTTGTACTTGTTTTTTTGTCGGAAGAAAGTGTTTGTGATGATGAGGTTGTGCTCAGCACATTTAGTGAGAAGAAGTTGTCCGTTTGAGTTGGACTTTCCGAGGCCCTCTTTTCCTATGATGCCTTTCCAACTAAAGCTTTTGACACCGTCCACCGCCAGACTTTATGGCATATCTTGTCTAAGCTTGGTTGCCCCGATAAATTCATCTTAGTTCTGAGGCTGCTACATGACAACATGTCCGCAGCAGTTCTCAGCAGCAGCGGTTCTATTTCAGAGCCCTTTACAGTTGAGACAGGAGTAAAACGGGCTGCATCATTGCTCCAACCCTTTTTGCAGTGTTCATCTCAGTTATCCTCCATCTCATCGGCAATGATCTGCCCACCGGAATTCAAATCCTTTACCGTACTGATGGCCGACTTTTCAATCTCAACAGGCTTAAGGCCAAGAGCAAAGTCTCCATCACTACCATTATGGAGTTACAGTATGCAGATGATAACGCCATCACAGCTCTTTCCGAGCATGATCCACAAAACACCTTGAATGCTTTTTCCAGAGCCTACAAACTTCTGGGCCTCACCATGAATATAAAGAAAACCCAGGTGCTCCACCAGCCATCACCTAATCAGCTTGCAACTCCTCCCTCTATAAAGATTGATAATAACACCCTTGAAAATGTCAACACCTTTCCATATCTTGGTAGCCATTTATCCTCCAAAGCTGACATTGATTCTGAAATCCATCACCGCCTGAGTTGTGCAAGTGCAGCCTTTTCTAAACTGAGGAGGAGAGTCTTTGAAAATCATGACCTCCAAGTCCAAACTAAAATTCTTGTATACAAAGCCATCATCCTTCCCACCCTTTTATATGGAGCTGAAACCTGGACTACGTACAGTAGACATCTCAAAGCCTTAGAGCAATACCACCAACGCTCTCTACGCAAAATCTTGAGGGTCAGCTGGGAGGACAAGCGTACCAACTGGAGTATACTTGGAGGCCAATATCTACAGCATCACTACGCTCATCATGCAGCATCAACTCTGATGGATTGGACATGTCATTCGCATGTCAGACTCACGGCTCCCAAAACAGGTTCTGTACTCCCAGTTGAAGGAAGGGCAGAGGTCTCCTGGTGGTCAAAAGAAGCGTTACAAAGATAACATCAAAGTAATCCTTAAAAAGTTCCATATCGATATTAATAACTGGGAGGAAATTGCACTGGACAGAGACAATAGGAAAAAATGCATCCACAACGGTGCCGCACTACATGAAAAGAATCTCCAGCGTGCCGCTAAGGATAAACTCCAGCGCCGTAAGGAGAGACAACAACTTAAGAATACCCATACTCCAGTCACTACCAATAGTCTTACATGCCCACACTGTAGTAGAGTCTGTGGATCTCGGATTGGCCTCCACAGCCACCTGAAGACCCACAAGTAGATGACTGATGAAGGACATACCATACTCGAATTCGAGTGGTCGCCGATGATGATGACAATCAATATACACTGCCCAGGTACAATCTATATACACTCTCCAGGTACAATCTATATACATTGTCCAGGTACAATCTAAGTACACTGTCCAGGTACAATCTATATACATTGGCCATTTACAATCTATATACACTGTCCAGGAAAAATCTATGTACACGGTCCAGGTACAATCTATATACACTGTCCAGGTATAATCAATATACACTGTCCAGGAAAAATCTATGTACACGGTCCAGGTACAATCAATATACACTGTCCAGGTATAATCAATATACACTGTTCAAGTATAATCAATATACACTGCCCAGGTATAATCAATATACACTGCCCAGGTACAATCTATGTACACTGTCCAGGTACAATCTATATACACTGTCCGGGTACAATCTATATACACTGTCCGGGTACAATCAATATACACTGTCCAGGTACAATCTATATACACTGTCCAGGTACAATCTATATACACTGTCCAGGTACAATCTATATACACTGTCCGGGTACAATCAATATACACTGTCCAGGTACAATCTATATACACTGTCCGGGTACAATCAATATACACTGTCCAGGTACAATGTATATGCACTGTCCAGGTGCACTCTATATACACTGCCCAGGTACAATCAATATACACTGTCCAGGTATAATCTATATACACTGTCAAGTACAATCGATATACATTGTCCAGGTGCAATCTATATACACTGCCCAGGTACAATCAATATACACTGTCCAGGTATAATCTACATACACTATCCAGGTACAATCTATATACACTGTCCAGTTACAATCTATGTACACTGTCCAGGTACAATCTATATACACTGTCCAGGTAAAATCTATATACACTGTCCAGTTACAATCTATGTACACTGTCCACGTATAATCAATATACACTGCCCAGGTATAATCAATATACACTACCCAGTTATAATCAAATACACTGTCCAGGTACAATCTATATACACTGTCCAGGTACAATCTATATACACTGTCCAGGTACAATCTATATACATTGTCCAGGTACATTCAATATACACTGCCCAGGTAAATCTATATACACTGTCCAGGTACAATCTATATACACTGTCCAGGTACATTCAATATACACTGTCCAGGTAAATCTATATACACTATCCAGGTACAATCTATATACACTGTCCAGGTACATTCAATATACACTGTCCAAGTACAATCAATATACACTGTCCAGGTACAATCTATATACACTGTCCAGGTACAATCAATATACACTGTCCAGTTAAATCTATATACACTGTCCAGGTACAATCTATATACACTGTCCAGGTCCAATCTATATACACTGTCCAAGTACAATCCATATACACTGTCCAGGTACAATCTATATACACTGTCCAGGTACAATCTATATACACTGTCCAGGTACAATCTATATACACTGTCCAGGTACAATCAATATACACTGTCCAGGTACAATCAATATACACTGTCCAGGTACAATCTATATACACTGTCCAGGTACAATCAATATACACTATCCAGGTACAATCTATGTACACTGTCCAGGTACAATCAATATACACTGTCCAGGTACAATCTATATACACTGTCCAAGTAAAATCGATATACACTGTCCAGGTACAATCTATATACACTGTCCAGGTACAATCTATATACACTGTCCAGGTACAATTGATACACACTGTCCAGCTACAATCTATAGACGCTGTCCAGTTATAATCAATATACACTCTCCGGTACAATTTATAAACACTGTCCAGGTATAATCAATATACACTATCCAGTTATAATCAATATACACTGCCCAGGTACAATGAATATACACTGCCCAGGTACAATCTATATACACTGTTCAGATACCATCTATATACACTGTCTGATGTAAAAAGGCTACTGAGCACTTTGTTTGAGTATAAAACAAGGCTTTAATCAACTGTTTCACAATCATGAGATTTCTAGTTACATCACTAGTTCCTGTTTACAGAAACATCCTGAGCAAGCTGGGTCCACGCCCGAGTATTTATACTCCTTGGACGGCGCCACCAGCTGGCCGCCCAGTGTTACTTCATGAGTTATTTCTTCATGAATGTTGAGATTCATGACGTTCTTCCCGCCTGAAAGATTTGGGAAGTCCGATGACTTCCTTCTAGTGGATTAGGCGGACCACAAAAAGGCGCAGTCTTTTAGAGCTTCGCTTGTGGCTGGAAGGCACATCTACCCGGACCGTGTCTTGTTCCCTGGATCGCTTGGTCCGTACTGGTAGATCGACGGGGCCCGTGCCGCCTTGATTGACCTTCGGAAGACTGGGGAGATCGTGACTCCGGGTGCGGGTCCCCACAGGCACGGAGCTGGCGTCAACTTGTTTGGAAGCCGGGGTTTGACCGGCGTCCTGGCTTCGGGTGGCCATCCCATGGGAAGCGCTCGGCTCCCCGAGTTGATCCGGTGGAGTAGCCGGCAGATTCTTTGATGTCCCAGGTAGGGCGTCATCCTCAAGGGAGCGCAGTACGTTGGCATCATTGCCATGGGTTACTCTACCGGTTTGGTCCGTGGGACCGGTTGGACAGGGAGCCAGATCTCGGAGTGAAACAGTGGACTCCCGGCCATCAGGGTACTGCACGTGCGCGTATGTGGGATTTACGTCTGTTAGTTCCACCTCGTCAACGAGGGGATCGTTTTTGGAAGTTCGGACGAATCTTCGGAGCAGCACGGGGCCAGGAGCTGCCAACCATGATAGTAGGGACGTCCCATGAGTGGCGCGACGTTGGAATCTGAAGTATCGCTCGTGAGGAGTGACATTGGTGGACGTAGAAAGAAGAGACCTGATGGAATGCAATGCGTCAGGGAGCATAGTTTCCCACTGCTGGTCTGGTAGGTTGCGTGACCTCAGTGCAAGACGAACAGCGTTCCAAATGATAGTGTTGTACCTCTCAACGTGTCCGTTACCGATGGGATGATACGGTGTCGTTTTAATTGTGGCGATTCCCCGTTGGGAAAGATAACTTTTGAGTTCGCTTGACGTGAAGGAGGGACCCCGATCAGTGTGGATGAAATTGGCCGTACCGCAAAGGGAAAAGACTTGTTCGAGGCATTTGATCACTGTGGAAGTAAGCATATTGGGACAGGGGAAAGCAAAGGGAAAGCGTGAATATTCGTCCACCATAGTGAGTAAGTAGGTGTTTCGCGTTGAGGAAGGCAATGGCCCTTTAAAGTCAATGCTGAGTCGCTGTATAGGCTGTATAGCGTGTATGAGTGAGCTATCCGATGGACGGAAGAATTGTCGTTTTAATTCCGCACAAATTCTACAGGTGGAGCAAGTTCTTTTCACATCTTCTGTAAAAAATGGGAGATTTTTAGATCGCACAAAGTGCAACATACAGGTAACGCCAGGATGGCATAAGTCAGTATGAAGATCCACAAGAGTCGAAGTTGACATAGAAGAGGAGAATGCACGCGTGAGGGTATCCGGGGCCACATTCTCTTTGCCGGGTCGATTCTGTATGGTGTAGCCAAAGGCGGCCAATTCCATCCTCCAGAGTTGTATTTTGTTATTCTTGATCTTAGTGCATTTCTGGTTATCCAGTATAAAGGCCACGGAGCGCTGATCGGTTATAAGCGTAAAATGGCGATGAGCGAGAAAATGACTCCATTTACGTACCGCTTCGATGATGGCCATAGCCTCCTTCTCGACAGGTGGATAATGGAGCTCGCTACCCTGCAAAGTTCTGGACAGAAATGCAACGGGTCGACCACCTAGATTCAAGGTAGCCGAGATCGCCACCTCCGATGCATCGCACTCGAACACAAAAGGAAGTTTTTCATCGATGGAACGAAGCGTGGCTTATTCCAGTTGTCGTTTGAGGAGGTTGAAAGCTGAAATAGCCGTTGCCCCCAATGGAAATGACTTCGCGTGAAGCAGGGGCTGGATCTTCTCGGAGAAGTGGGGTATCCACTTCACATAATAGGCGAACATGCCGAGTGCCCGACGAAGAGAGCCGAGATTCGTAGGGGGAGGGAGCTCCTGAAGCAGATGAAGTCGCTCCGGATCCAGTTTGATGACACCGTTGCCCACCCAGTAGCCAAGGATGTTTACTGATGGTACTGATTTCACAGATTTGGACTCATTTAAGGTTAAGTTGCGACGACAGAGAACGTCAAAAATTTCTGGAGGTTGGCATCATGCTCCTTCTGGTCATGACCAGCAATGGTGATATTATCCCGATATGGAAAAGTGTCCGTTAAGTTCTCCTGTTTGACTAGGCTATCCATTGCCCGTTGAAAGATGGCCACCCCATTGGTGACCCCAAATGGAAGGTGACAAAACTGGTAAAGCCGACCATTGGCCTCAAAGGCCGTATACTTTTTGTCAGAGTCCTTTAACGGTACTTGATGATATGCGCTCTTTAAATCAAAAGTTGAAAATACCTTGTAGTTGGCAAGGTTATTGACCATGTCATCGATGCGCGGTAGTGGGTAGGCATCCGGGTTGGTATACTGGTTAATAGTTTGCGAGTAATCGATGCAAAGACATTTCTTGTGTTGCTTCAGAGGATTTTTAACAACGATGACTTGAGCCCGCCAGGAAGATAAACATGCCTCAATGATACCGTCAGCTAGAAGGCGAGAGATTTCCGCCTCGATAAAGGATCAATCATCTTGGCTGAAACATAGTGATTTAGTGACTATGGGCTTACATTGGGGGGAAAGATTGGCAAACAAGGAGGGCTCGTCAAGCGAAGCCGCCGAAAGTGCACAAAACCGTACTTTGGAAATAGTAAGCTCCGGCTTTGACCCTCCAAACTCGAAAGTGAGTCTTTTGTGTTGTTTCTGGAACTCTTGTCCCAGGAGCACATCACTGCATAGGTTTTTGAGCACCCCGAGCCGGGTGGAGAAATAAGTGCGGCCATTGAGAATAAGGTCGACAAGACAAAAGCCGGAAGAGTTGGTGGTCAGTGTCGTCAGAGCCATTGCAATTTCCCTGTCCGAGGGGTAAATACGCAGTTTTAACTTACTGACAGCCCGCTCACTAATGAAGCTGTCAGAGCTGCATGAGTCAATTAGTGCACTCAAACTGTGTCCATTTACTGAAGCCTTCGTGGCTGCATGGGACAGACTTTGGGGAAAAACAGCTGTGATGGCAGGAGGGGCAGTTTTACCCTTGACAGCTGTAACCTGAGTAGTGGTTCTTGGGGGAGGAGCAGTTTTATAGATTGCAGCTGTAACCTTAGTAGTGGCTCTTGGGGGCGGAGCAGTTTTATAGATAGTAGCTGCAAAACTAACAGGGGCTTTCGACCGGTATACCTTAGAAAAGTGGCCTTTCTTACTAACAGAGGCTCTTGACTGGCATACCTTAGAAAAGTGACCTTTCTTACTGCAATGATTGCAGACTGCGTTATGAGCAGGACAAAATTTCCTATAGTGGAATGCACCTCCACAGAAGAAACACTTCCTTCCAGATTGCAAAGATGCCACTAGGGCAGGGTCGTCATCAGTGAAGGCTTCTAGGGCAGGGTTGTCATCAGCCAGGTTGGAGCCATCATCAGTGAGGGCTTCCGCCCAAGTCCTATCGAAGGAGTCACTAAAAGTGATAGCAGCAGCCCGTGCACGTGGTGATAGGTATCTGCATTCCTTTTTGCTAAGTCCAGAGAGCATGCCTGGTCATAGACAGCCTGTAACTCGAGGGTTTTATTCTCCAACAGACGCTGGCGTATGAAGGGAGACGCAATCCCATCAATAAAGGAATCACGAATTAACTCCTCCTGGTACTGCTCAGCTGTGACAGCTTTAAGATTACAATCCTTGCTGAGCCTGCGAAGTTTTTGAAGGAATTCATCAAGTGATTCCCCGGGTTGTTGTCGGGTTGTGGCCGGTAGGTTCCGAGCAAAAATTTAGTTTGGGGACTTAACATATAGTTGCTGTAGTATTTGGATAGCGGCGTCATAGTCTACACAGTCTTCGATATAGTCAAACACATGAGGGGATACATAATTAGCAAGCATTCATAACTTGTTAGGAACATTCTCACCACACTCCTTAAGGAAGTTGCTGAAGGTACGATACCAGTGTTTCCATACCTTAGCGGCTGTAAGTGAATTCGGGTCCAGGTCGAGACGGGCGGGTCTGAGTAGTTTCTCCATGATGGATCGATTACTTGTCGGAGTTCCCTTCTACGGTTTGAGTCGTACACGTCTGTTCCCAAGACCACTCAGAGCGTGGAGCAGGTTCAATTGATTAAATTGATGGAAAAAGATTACTGAGTGCTTGGTTTGAGTATAAAACAAGGCTTTAATCAACTGTTTCACAACCATGAGATTCTAGTTACATCACTAGTTCCTGGTTACAGAAAGATCCTGAGCAAGCTGGGCCCACGCCCGAGTATTTATACTCCTTGGATGGCGCCAGAAGCTGGCCACCCAGTGTTACATCATGAGTTATTTCTTCATGAATGATGAGATTCATGACACTGTCCAGGTACAAACTATATACATTGTCCAGGTACAATCTATATACACTGTCCAGGTATAATCAAAATACACTGTCCAGGTATAATCTATATACCCTGTCCAGGTACAATCTATATACACTGTCCAGGTACAATCTATATACACTGTCCAGGTATAATCAATATACACTGTCCAGGTATAATCTATATACCCTGTCCAGGTACAATCTATATACACTGTCCAGGTACAATCTATATACACTGTCCAGGTATAATCTATATACCCTGTCCAGGTACAATCTACATACACTGTCCAGGTACAATCTATATACACTCTCCAGGTACAATCTATATACACTGTCCAGGTACAATCTATATAAACTGTCCAGGTACAATCTATATACACTGTCCAGGTACAATCTATATACACTGTCCAGGTACAATCTATATACACTGTCCAGGTATAATCTATATACCCTGTCCAGGTACAATCTATATACACTGTCCAGGTACAATCTATATACACTCTCCAGGTACAATCTATATACACTGTCCAGGTACAATCTATATACACTGTCCAGGTATAATCTATATACACTGTCCAGGTACAATCTATATACAATCTCCAGGTACAATCTATATACACTGTCCAGGTACAATCTATATACACTGTCCTGGTACAATCTATATACACTGTCCAGGTACAATCTATATACACTGTCCAGGTACAATCTATATACACTGTCCAGGTACAATCTATATACAATCTCCAGGTACAATCTATATACACTGTACAGGTACAATCTATATACACTGTCCAGGTACAATCTATATACACTGTCCAGGTACAATCTATATACACTGTCCAGGTACAATCTATATACAATCTCCAGGTACAATCGATATACACTGTCCAGGTACAATCTATATACACTGTCCAGGTACAATCTATATACAATCTCCAGGTACAATCTACATACACTGTCCAGGTACAATCTATATACACTGTCCAGGTACAATCTATATACACTGTCCAGGTACAATCTATATACACTGTCCAGGTACAATCTATATACCCTGTTCAGGTACAATCTATATACACTGTCCAGGTACAATCGATATACACTGTCCAGGTACAAACTATATACACTGTCCAGGTACAATCTATATACACTGTCCAGGTACAATCGATATACACTGTCCAGGTACAATCGATATACACTGTCCAGGTACAATCGATATACACTGTCCAGGTACAATCTATATACACTGTCCAGGTACAATCTACATACACTGTCCAGGTACAATCTATATACAATGTCCAGGTACAATCTATATACACTGTCCAGGTACAATCTATATACACTGTCCAGGTACAATCTATATACACTGTCCAGGTACAATCTATATACACTGTCCAGGTACAATCTATATACACTGTCCAGATACAAGCTATATGCACTGTCCAGGTACATTCTATATACACTGTCCAGGTACAATCTGTATACACTGTCCAGGTACAATCTATATACACTGTCCAGGTACAATCTATAAGCACTGTCCAGATACAATCTATACACACTGTCCAGGTACAATCTATATGCACTGTTCAGGTACAATCTATATACACTGTCCAGGTACAATCTATATACACTGTCCAGGTACATTCTATATAAACTGTTCAGGTACAATCTATATACACTGTCCAGGTACATTCTATATACACTGCTCAGGTACAATCTATATACACTGTCCAGCTACAATCTACATGCACTGTCCAGGTACATTCTATATACACTGTTCAGGTACAATCTATATGCACTGTCCAGGTTCATTCTATATACACTGTCCAGGTACAATCTATATAAACTGTCCAGGTACAATCTATTTACACTGTCCAGGTTCAATCTATATACACTCTCCAGGTGCAATCGATATACACTGTCCAGGTACATTCTATATACACTGTCCAGGTACAATCTATCTTCACTCTCCAGGTGCAATCTATATAAACTGTCCAGGTATAATCAATATACACTCTCCAGGTACAATCTATATACACTGTCCAGGTACAATCTATATACACTGTCCAGGTACAATCAATATACACTATCCAGGTACAATCTATATACACTGTCCAGGTACTATCTATATACACTGTCCAGGTACAATCTATATACAATGTCCAGGTACAATCAATATACTGTACACTGTCCAGGTACAATCTACATACACTGTCCAGGTACAATCAATATACAATGTCCAGGTACAATCTATATACACTGTCCAGGTACAATCTATATACACTGTCCAGGTACAATCTATATACAGTCTCCAGGTACAATCAAAATACACTGTCCAGGTACAATCAATATACACTCTCTGGTAAAATCTATATACACTGTCCAGGTACAATCAATATACACTGTCCAGGTACAATCTGTATACACTGTCCAGGTACAATCTATATACAATGTCCAGGTTCAATCTATATACACTGTCCAGGTTCAATCTATATACAATGTCCAGGAACAATCTATATACACTGTCCAGGTACAATCTATATACACTGTCCAGGAACAATCTATATACACTGTCCTGGTCCAATCTATATACATTGTCCAGGTACAATCTATATACACTGTCCAGGTACAATCTATATACACTGTCCAGGTATAATCTATATACACTGTCCAGGTACAATCTATATACACTGTCCAGGTGCAATCTATATACATTGTCCAGGTACAATCTATATACACTGTCAAGGTACAATCTATATACACTGTCCAGGTACAATCTCTATACACTGTCCAGGTACAATCAATATACACTGTCCAGGTACAATCTGTATGCACTGTCCTGTTATAATCAATATACACTATCCATGTACAATCTATATGCACTGCCCAGGTCCAATCTATATACACTGCCCAGGTACATTCCAGATACACTGTCCAGGTATGACCTATATACCCTGTCCAAGTATAATCTATATACACTGTCCAGGTACAATCTATATACACTGTCCAGGTATAATCTATATACACTCCCCAGGTACAATCTATATACACTGTCCAGGCACAATGTATATACACTGTCCAGGTACAATCTATATACACTGTCCAGGTACAATCTATATACACTCCCCAGGTACAATCTATATACACTGTCCAGGTACAATCTATATACACTTTCCAGGTAGAATCTATATACACTGTCCAGGTACAATCTTTATACACTGTCCAGGTATGACCTATATACACTGTCCAAGTATAATCTATATACAATCTCCAGGTACAATCTATATACACTGTCCAGGTACAATCTATATACACTGTCCAGGTACAATCTATATACAATCTCCAGGTACAATCTATATACACTGTCCAGGTACAATCTATATACACTGTCCAGGTACAATCGATATACACTGTCCAGGTACAATCTATATACACTGTCCAGGTACAATCTATATACACTGTCCAGGTACAATCTATATACACTGTCCAGGTACAATCGATATACACTGTCCAGGTACAATCGATATACACTGTCCAGGTACAATCTATATACACTGTCCAGGTACAATCTACATACACTGTCCAGGTACAATCTATATACAATGTCCAGGTACAATCTATATACACTGTCCAGGTACAATCTATATACACTGTCCAGGTACAATCTATATACACTGTCCAGGTACAATCTATATACACTGTCCAGATACAAGCTATATGCACTGTCCAGGTACATTCTATATACACTGTCCAGGTACAATCTGTATACACTGTCCAGGTACAATCTATATACACTGTCCAGGTACAATCTATATGCACTGTCCAGATACAATCTATATACACTGTCCAGGTACAATCTATATGCACTGTTCAGGTACAATCTATATACACTGTCCAGGTACAATCTATATACACTGTCGAGGTACATTCTATATAAACTGTTCAGGTACAATCTATATACACTGTCCAGGTACATTCTATATACACTGCTCAGGTACAATCTATATACACTGTCCAGGTACAATCTACATGCACTGTCCAGGTACATTCTATATACACTGTTCAGGTACAATCTATATGCACTGTCCAGGTTCATTCTATATACACTGTACAGGTACAATCTATATAAACTGTCCAGGTACAATCTATTTACACTGTCCAGGTTCAATCTATATACACTGTCCAGGTGCAATCTATATACACTGTCCAGGTACATTCTATATTCACTGTCCAGGTACAATCTATATACTCTCTCCAGGTGCAAGCTATATAAACTGTCCATGTATAATCAATATACACTCTCCAGGTACAATCTATATACACTCTCCAGGTACAATCTATATACACTGTCCAGGTACAATCAATATACACTATCCAGGTACAATCTATATACACTGTCCAGGTACTATCTATATACACTGTCCAGCTACAATCTATATACAATGTCCAGGTACAATCAATATACTGTACACTGTCCAGGTACAATCTACATACACTGTCCAGGTACAATCTATTTACACTGTCCAGGTTCAATCTATATACACTCTCCAGGTGCAATCTATATACACTGTCCAGGTACATTCTACATACACTGTCCAGGTACAATCTATTTACACTGTCCAGGTTCAATCTATATACACTCTCCAGGTGCAATCTATATGCACTGTCCAGGTACATTCTATATACACTGTCCAGGTACAATCTATATACACTCTCCAGGTGCAATCTATATAAACTGTCCAGGTATAATCAATATACACTCTCCAGGTACAATCTATATACACTCTCCAGGTACAATCTATATACACTGTCCAGGTATAATCAATATACACTTTCCAGGTACAATCTATATACACTGTCCAGGTACTATCTATATACACTGTCCAGGTACAATCTATATACAATGTCCAGGTACAATCAATATACTGTACACTGTCCAGGTACAATCTACATACACTGTCCAGGTACAATCAATATACACTGTCCAGGTACAATCTATATACACTGTCCAGGTACAATCTATATACACTGTCCAGGTACAATCTATATACAGTCTCCAGGTACAATCAAAATACACTGTCCAGGTACAATCAATATACACTCTCTGGTAAAATCTATATACACTGTCCAGGTACAATCAATATACACTGTCCAGGTACAATCTGTATACACTGTCCAGGTACAATCTATATACAATGTCCAGGTTCAATCTATATACACTGTCCAGGTTCAATCTATATACAATGTCCAGGAACAATCTATATACACTGTCCAGGTACAATCTATATACACTGTCCAGGAACAATCTATATACACTGTCCTGGTCCAATCTATATACACTGTCCAGGTACAATCTATATACACTGTCCAGGTACAATCTATATACACTGTCCAGGTATAATCTATATACACTGTCCAGGTACAATCTATATACACTGTCCAGGTGCAATCTATATACATTGTCCAGGTACAATCTATATACACTGTCAAGGTACAATCTATATACACTGTCCAGGTACAATCTATATACAATGTCCAGGTACAATCTATATACACTGTCCAGGTACAATCTATATACACTGTCCAGGTACAATCTATATACACTGTCCAGGTACAATCTATATACAATGTCCAGGAACAATCAATATACACTGTCCAGGTACTATCTATATACACTGTCCAGGTACAACCTATATACACTGTCCAGGTACAATCTCTATACACTCTCCAGGTACAATCAATATACACTGTCCAGGTACAATCTGTATGCACTGTCCTGTTATAATCAATATACACTATCCATGTACAATCTATATGCACTGCCCAGGTCCAATCTATATACACTGCCCAGGTACATTCCAGATACACTGTCCAGGTATGACCTATATACCCTGTCCAAGTATAATCTATATACACTGTCCAGGTACAATCTATATACACTGTCCAGGTATAATCTATATACACTCCCCAGGTACAATCTATATACACTGTCCAGGCACAATGTATATACACTGTCCAGGTACAATCTATATACACTGTCCAGGTACAATCTATATACACTCCCCAGGTACAATCTATATACACTGTCCAGGTACAATCTATATACACTTTCCAGGTAGAATCTATATACACTGTCCAGGTACAATCTATATATACTGTCCAGGTATGACCTATATAGACTGTCCAGGTAGAATCTATATACACTGTCCAGGTACAATCTATATACACTGTCCAGGTACAATCTATATAGACTGTCCATGTACAATCATAATGCACTGTCCAGGTACAATCTATATACACTGTCCAGGTACAATCTATATACACTATCCAGGTACAATCTATATACACTGTCCAGGTACAATCTATATACACTGTCCAGGTACAATCAATATACACTGTCCAGGTACAATCCATACACACTATCCAGGTACAATCTATATACACTGTCCAGGTACAATCTATATACACTGTCCAGGTACAATCTATATACACTGTCCATGTACAATCTATATACACTGTCCAGGTACAATCTATATACACTTTCCAGGTACAATCTATATACACTGTCCAGGTACAATCTATATACACTTTCCAGGTACAATCTATATACACTGTCCAGGTACAATCTATATACACTGTCCAGGTACAATCTATATACACTGTCCATGTACAATCTATATACACTGTCCAGGTACAATCTATATACACTTTCCAGGTACAATCTATATACACTGTCCAGGTACAATCAATATACACTGTCCAGGTACAATCTATATACACTGTCCAGGTACAATCTATATACACTGTCCATGTACAATCTATATACACTGTCCAGGTACAATCTATATACACTTTCCAGGTACAATCTATATACACTGTCCAGGTACAATCTATATACACTGTCCAGGTACAATCTATATACACTGTCCAGGTACAATCTATATACACTTTCCAGGTACAATCTATATGCACTGTCCAGGTACAATCTATATACACTGTCCAGGTACAATCTATATACACTGTCCAGGTACAATCTATATACACTGTCCAGGTACAATCAATAGACACTGTCCAGGTACAATATAAAAGAACTTTCTGGGAGGAGCAGGAGGGGAGGACGAGGATGAGTTGGAGCAGGAGTTGGAGAGGCAGCAACCAAGATAGCGCCTGTCCGCCCAAGCTCTCAGAGACCATCCCATCGTGAAGCGGTTCAAATAATTCTAATCTTGCATTCCCTGTTTCTCATTCACCATTCCCCATTCCCCATTTCCCATTCAGCATTCCCCATTCCCCATTCCCCATTCCCCATTCCCCATTCCCCATTCCCATTCCCCATTCACCATTCCCCATTCACCATTCCCCCTTCACCATTCCCATTCACCATTCCCCATTCCCCATTCCCATTCCCCATTCCCCATTCCCCATTCCCATTCACCATTCCCCATTCCCCATTCCCCATTCCCCATTCCCCATTCCACATTCCCCATTCCCCATTCCCCATTCACCATTCACAATTCCCCATTCACCATTCCCCATTCACCATTCCCCATTCACCATTCCCATTCCCCATTCCCCATTCCCCATTCCCCATTCCTCATTCACCATTCACCATTCCCCATTCACCATTCCTCTTTCCTTATTCACCATTCACCATTCCCCATTCACCATTCCCCATTCCCCATTCCCCATTCACCATTCCCATTCACCATTCCCCATTCACCATTCCCCATTCACCATTCCCATTCACCATTCACCATTCCCCATTCACCATTCCCCATTCACCATTCCCATTCCCCATTCCCCATTCCCCATTCACCATTCCCATTCCCCATTCATCATTCACCATTCACCATTCCCCATTCCCCACCCTCCATTCCCCATTCACCATTCCCCATTCCCCACTCACCATTCCCCATTCACCATTCCCCATTCCCCACTCACCATTCCCCATTCACCATTCCCCATTCACCATTCACCATTCCCATTCCCCATTCCCCATTCCCCATTCCCCATTCACCATTCACCATTCCCCAATCCCATTCCCCATTCCCCATTCCCCATTCCCCATTCCCCATTCACCATTCCCCAATCCCATTCCCCATTCACCATTCCCCATTCCCCATTTCCCATTCACCATTCCCCATTCCCCATTCTGCATTCACCATTCCCCATTCCACATTCCCCATTCCACATTCCCCATTCACCATTCACCATTCCCCATTCCCCATTCACCATTCCCATTCACCATTCCCGATTCCCCATTCCCCATTCACCATTCACCATTCCCCATTCACCATTCCCCATTCACCATTCCCCATTCCCCATTCCCCATTCACCATTCCCAACTCCCCATTCCCCATTCCCCATTCACCATTCCCCTTTCACCATTCCCCATTCACCATTTCCCATTCCCCATTCCCCATTCACCATTCCCCATTCACCATTCACCATTCCCCATTCCGCATTCACCATTCCCCATTCCCCATTCACCATTCCCCAATCCCATTCCCCATTCACCATTCCCCATTCACCATTCCCCAATCAATTCACCATTCCCCATTCCCCATTCCCCATTCCCCATTCCGCATTCCCCATTCCACATTCCCCATTCCCCATTCCCCATTCACCATTCACCATTCCCATTCCACATTCACCATTCCCCATTCCCATTCACCATTCCGCATTCACCATTCCCCATTCCCCGTTCCCCGTTCACCGTTCACCATTCACCATTCGCCATTCCCGATTCCCCATTCCCCATTCCCCATTCCCCATTCCCCATTCCCCATTTACCATTCCCCATTCCCCATTCACCATTCCCCATTCCCCATTCCCCATTCACCATTCCCCATTCCCCATTCCCCATTCACCATTCCCCATTCCGCATTCCCCATTCCCCATTCCCCATTCCCCATTCACCATTCCGCATTCACCATTCCCCATTCCCCATTCACCATTCCCCATTCCCCATTCCCCATTCACAATTCCCCATTCACCAACAGTCCTGTAATTATTCCTTCTTTTACAACCACTATCTCATTGCCTCCCTTCAGTCAACACTTATTGACCTCACCGTCACTTCTGTGCAAACATAATAACAACACCCAATCCAAATCCAAACCTAATTTATCAAATAAATAATCTCAGTCTTTACAGAAAATATAATTATTCCTTCTTGTGCATTCCCTTAGTGCCTGGCTTGTGTACTCCTTTGCCTCTTGTAGTACTCATGTGAGGTGTTTCCCCAATGGCTACCGAATGGGAGGTGGAAGGCCACTGAGCTTCCATTGAGGACACGACCTCGAGCAGCTCTGGGCCTAGAAGGCCCGGCTTCAGACTGCACCATCTCGGCATGGGCTGCAGCAGTCTGGGCCGGCTGGCTATAGGGCATGGCGGAGTGACTGGCTGGGGAACAGGTATGCTGCCATCCTGAGAGAGGACAGTAGGTTCCTCTCCCATGGAGCCACGACCACTCTCAGCACTCCTAGTGCTCTGCTGGACAATAGAGTGCTGGAATTATGTGATGCTCTGGAAGGCCCTGGTAACAGTGGCCGCCAGAGCCAAGATGCCAACTGTATGAGCTTCCATGCTGCAGCTTGTCCGCAATGGGAGCTATCTAATTTATCATGAGACGCTCCAGCATCGTGGGTTTGTGATGAAGCTGAACACTCCACGTTGGACAGTACGGTCTCCGTCCTCTGCGCAAAGCCTTGACCAAGTTGGAGCTGGACTCCTCCATGCTCTGTGACATTATGTGGAAGCTCTCCAGCAGGCTTCCAAGTGCGCCCAGCATTTCCTGGTGTACGTCCATCAGCCTTCTTCGGTAGTATCGATCCCGCCATGTTGGCTGCGTAGTGCCTGAAAAACGTATCCCTATACACTGCGCTGGTGATTGCTGGGATATATCACTCAGTACACAGCTCCAGTACCATGCCACTAACTAATCACAAGCCACTGCCCTGACATCTCTCTGTGCCACTATACTGCTCTACAGCTGCTGCAGTGCAGCCCCAGTGAGGGCCGGCAGGACTCGGATATTTACCTTTCTGTGTGAAGCCTGTTTCCTGAACCGTGAACTGTTGCTGACAGTCTCCTCACTCACTTCACACAACCGCCGAGAGATGTGTAAATCTCGCTATCTGAATCCCCTGCTACAGTCTCCGTGTGTGCAGCTCTTCACCCTGTGAGATTAGCTGACTCTGAATTTCACCACACAAACCTGTCAGTCATTGGAAA
The DNA here is from genome assembly GCF_052327205.1 of Somniosus microcephalus. Lineage (NCBI taxonomy): Eukaryota > Metazoa > Chordata > Chondrichthyes > Squaliformes > Somniosidae > Somniosus > Somniosus microcephalus. The sequence goes on along the minus strand of NC_141004.1, from coordinate 74,051,503 downwards.
ACCAGCAATACAGGAAGCAGATCACAAGAGGTTTCCCTTTCAAATCTGTTGAGTTTGCTAAAAATAAACATTGTTCAGATTGTCAAAGTCTGTAATTGCCAAACTATCTTCCTCAACAAATTAAACTCAGTGTTAGCTGTGTGGAGAGATGCCTCACTTTGGCATGAATGAAGCCTCTCTTCCCATTATATACCCCACAGTCCGACTCTGAACGATGCCCCTCTTCCCATTATATACCCCACAGTCTGCCTCTGAACGATGCCCCTCTTCCCATTATATACCCCACAGTCTGCCTCTGAACGATGCCCCTCTTCCCATTATATACCCCATAGTCCAACTCTGAATGATGCCCCTCTGCCCATTATATACCCCACAGTCTGCCTCTGAATGATGCCCCTCTGCCCATTATATACCCCACAGTCCGACTCTGAATGATGCCCCTCTGCCCATTATATACCCCACAGTCTGCCTCTGAATGATGCCCCTCTGCCCATTATATACTCCACAGTCCGACTCTGAATGATGCCTCTCTGCCCATTATATACCCCACAGTCCGACTCTGAACGATGTCCCTCTTCCCATTATATACCCCACAGTCCGACTCTGAACGATGTCCCTCTGCCCATTATATACCCCACAGTCTGACTCTGAATGAAGCCCCTCTTCCCATTATATACCCCACAGTCTGACTCTGAATGAAGCCCCTCTTCCCATTATATACTCCACAGTCTGACTCTGAACGATGCCCCTCTTCCCATTATATACCCCACAGTCTGCCTCTGAACAATGCCCCTCTTCCCATTATATACCCCACAGTCTGACTCTGAACAATGCCCCTCTTCCCATTATATACCCCACAGTCCGACTCTGAACGATGCCCCTCTGCCCATTATATACCCCACAGTCTGCCTCTGAACGATGCCCCTCTGCCCATTATATACCCCACAGTGTGCCTCTGAATGATGCCCCTCTTCCCATTATATACCCCACAGTCTGACTCTGAATGATGCCTCTCTGCCCATTATATACCCCACAGTCCGACTCTGAACGATGTCCCTCTTCCCATTATATACCCCACAGTCCGACTCTGAACGATGTCCCTCTGCCCATTATATACCCCACAGTCTGACTCTGAATGAAGCCCCTCTTCCCATTATATACCCCACAGTCTGACTCTGAATGAAGCCCCTCTTCCCATTATATACTCCACAGTCTGACTCTGAACGATGCCCCTCTTCCCATTATATACCCCACAGTCTGCCTCTGAACAATGCCCCTCTTCCCATTATATACCCCACAGTCTGACTCTGAACAATGCCCCTCTTCCCATTATATACCCCACAGTCCGACTCTGAACGATGCCCCTCTGCCCATTATATACCCCACAGTCTGCCTCTGAACGATGCCCCTCTGCCCATTATATACCCCACAGTGTGCCTCTGAATGATGCCCCTCTTCCCATTATATACCCCACAGTCTGACTCTGAATGATGCCCCTCTGCCCATTATATACCCCACAGTCCGACTCTGAACGATGCCCCTCTTCCCATTATATACTCCACAGTCTGACTCTGAATGATGCCCCTCTTCCCATTATATACCCCACAGTCTGACTCTGAACGATGCCCCTCTGCCCATTATATACCCCACAGTCCGACTCTGAACGATGCCCCTCTGCCCATTATATACCCCACAGTCTGCCTCTGAATGATGCCCCTCTTCCCATTATATACCCCACAGTCCGACTCTGAACGATGTCCCTCTGCCCATTATATACCCCACAGTCCGACTCTGAACGATGCCCCTCTGCCCATTATATACCCCACAGTCTGCCTCTGAACGATGCCCCTCTTCCCATTATATACCCCACAGTCTGCCTCTGAATGATGCCCCTCTTCCCATTATATACCCCACAGTCTGACTCTGAATGATGCCCCTCTTCCCATTATATACCCCACAGTCTGCCTCTGAATGATGCCCCTCTTCCCATTATATACCCCACAGTCTGACTCTGAATGATGCCCCTCTTCCCATTATATACCCCACAGTCCGACTCTGAACGATGTCCCTCTGCCCATTATATACCCCACAGTCCGACTCTGAACGATGCCCCTCTTCCCATTATATACCCCATAGTCCGACTCTGAATGATGCCCCTCTGCCCATTATATACCCCACAGTCCGACTCTGAATGATGCCCCTCTGCCCATTATATACCCCACAGTCTGACTCTGAATGATGCCCCTCTGCCCATTATATACCCCACAGTCCGACTCTGAACGATGCCCCTCTTCCCATTATATACCCCACAGTCTGACTCTGAATGATGCCCCTCTGCCCATTATATACCCCACAGTCCAACTCTGAACGATGTCCCTCTGCCCATTATATACCCCACAGTCCGACTCTGAACGATGCCCCTCTTCCCATTATATACCCCACAGTCTGACTCTGAATGATGCCCCCTTCCCATTATTTACCCCACAGTCCGACTCTGAACGATGCCCCTCTTCCCATTATATACTCCACAGTCCGCCTCTGAATGAAGCCCCTCTTCCCATTATATACCCCATAGTCCGACTCTGAATGATGCCCCTCTTCCCATTATATACTCCACAGTCCGCCTCTGAATGAAGCCCCTCTTCCCATTATATACCCCACAGTCTGACTCTGAATGATGCCCCTCTTCCCATTATATACCCCATAGTCCGACTCTGAATGATGCCCCTCTTCCCATTATATACTCCACAGTCCGCCTCTGAATGATGCCCCTCTTCCCATTATATACCCCACAGTGTGCCTCTGAATGATGCCCCTCTTCCCATTATATACCCCACAGTCTGCCTCTGAATGAAGCCCCTCTTCCCATTATATACCCCACAGTCTGCCTCTGAACGATGTCCCTCTTCCCATTATATACCCCACAGTCTAACTCTGAATGAAGCCCCTCTTCCCATTATATACCCCATAGTCCGACTCTGAACGATGCCCCTCTTCCCATTATATACCCCACAGTCTAACTCTGAATGATGCCACTCTGCCCATCATATATTTTTTATTCGTTCCCGGGACGTGGGCGTCGCTGGCAAAGCCAGTATTTATTGCCCATCCCTAATTGCCCTTGAGAAGGTGGTGGTGAGTCACCTTCTTGAACCGCTGCAGTCCGTGTGGTGAAGGTGCTCCCACAGTGCTGTTAGGGAGGGAGTTCCAGGATTTTGACCCAGTGACGATGAAGGATCGGTGATATATTTCCAAGTCAGGATGGTGTGCGACTTGGAGGGGAACTTGGAGGTGGTGGTGTTCCCATGCGCCTGCTGCCCTTGTCCTTCTAGGTGGTGGAGGTCGCAGGTTTGGGAGGTGCTGCCGAAGAAGCCTTGGCGAGTTGCTGCAGTGCATCTTGTAGATGGTACACACTGCAGCCACGGTGCACCGGTGGTGGAGGGAGTGAATGTTTAAGGTGGTGGATGGGGTGCCAATCAAGCGGGCTGCTTTGTCCTGGATGGCGTTGGGCTTCTTGGCTGTTATTGGAGCTGCACTCTTCCAGGCAAGTGAAGAGTTTTCCATCACACTCCTGACACAGTCTGTCTCTGAATGATGCCCCTCTGTCCACTGAGGTCCTGATGAATTTAACGGCAGAGCCTCATTAAAGTGTTTTTATTCTGGCCAAATAAACAGTGGGAATAGCCAGCGTTAGGAGGCCACAGGTGGGGACACATTGAGTTGGTCCCTGGTAATTGGGAGGGAGGGAGCCAGAGATCGCGGCTTGGGTGGGGGGGAGGGGAGAGAGAGGCTGGTGATCGGCAGGGGGGAGGTAGAAGGCTTCCTTGAGAGGCTGGGGTGGGGGGGCGGGGGACATGCCTGCTCCTCCTGGCCCACACGCAGTGCTGGAAGAGGCACTTACCCTGTGGAGCCCTGCAAAACCCGCACAGCAGCAGAGACATGCACTGTGGGAGCCTGATTGAAATATGTTAATGAAGCCGCTCCACGGCGAGACATATGGACACCTCGATACCACCCCGCCAAATAAAATGCCGACGGGTGCACACACTGCGGATTGAGGACATGTTCCCCGTTTTGTCATTTTTAACCCCGCGACCCTCTCCCACCTGTCGTGGGGGTTTAATATTGAGGCCCATGTCTCCGGTCCAATTGGACACCCACTGCTGGTCAGGCACTGCCCCATAGTCTCTGCCCCACAGCTTCACCCCATAGATTTCACTCCATAGGCTCGACCGCATAGAGGGCCTCAGCTATTTACAATCTATATTAATGACCTAGATGAACAGACTGAGTGTAATGTATCCAAGTTTGCTGATGATGCAAAGCTGGGTGGGACAGTGAGCTGTGAGGAGATCACAAAGGGCAGGATTTTCATTGGGCCGTGGAGGCGGGATTGGAGGCGTGCGGGTGGTTAAAATTGCAAAAACTGGCGGGCGGGCCCGAGCCCGACCCCATCCCGCCTCCACGCAATTTTCAAAAACTCGTGTTTAATGGTCCCAACTCCGTCCCGCCTCCAACAGGCGGGATAGGCCGTTAAGGCCCTTAACAAGCACTAAATTGCCTCTATAATGCCATTTTGAATGACCATTGCGATTTTAACCCTTTTCCCACATGAAACACACCTGTTCTGAAACATGACGGTGAAACCTGGCGGGAGCACAAGTGGATTGCTGACTATTAGCTGCAGGTCAACCATTAAAGAGGAGATTTGATCAGCCATCATTTGTAGGTGGCAGGACTTTGTAGTCTCAGGTCTGGGGGAAGTTTTAGAAGGCTTAACCACAGCTGTGGAAGTTCGGAGCCCGACACCCATCTCCAGTGTGACCTCCTGGGAAACCCCTCTCGCCACCTTCACTGAGCGCTTCCTCAACTGAGGCATATACCAGAAGCATGGGAACCATTTATTTCCTTTCCTCCTGGACATCAGATGAGGACGAAGACCAGCCATGGCAGCAGCAGAACCATGAACAGCAGCAGCACCAACAGCAGCAACAACAACAGGAGCGCCAAGCTGCTGCTCACCCACCTGAAGCTGCACAGGCCAGAAGGCGCCAGTGCACGACCACATTGCTGCCCGGGATGCAAGGAATGCACTCATCTTGGCCAGATTTGCTTAGCCTAGCCAATCAAGCACTTTTGCCTTGCAGCTTCTTACCTGAGCATCGACAATGGCCAAGAACCAGCGGATTCCTAGCAATTTGACCACTATACTGACAAATGCAAGTAATCCTAAGCCCTCAATGTGAAAGTCCCATTCGCTGAATGACACACGCCACAACTGCAGCAGTAGCCATCAGATTTTTTATTTACAGTAACCATCTGATGGTTTTTTAACATTAAACATCAAATTTCACCCAAGTGACTACCCTTGTGACTATTTGTGCAGTATCATTCTCTTACGCGTGCTCCTATGTGGTGCTTCCCCTGTGGCTTCAGCAGATGTGGAGGCCCCTTGCTCACTTTCTTGCTGCTCCTCTTGCCACCTTTGGCGGGCGTCCTCTGGGGTTGCGAACCTGTGAGGGCTCGCCAACAATCTGCTGCTCCTGCGGCTGTGCAGGGGTTGAAACGCCGGTCTCAGTTGGGTGTGGACTCCGGCAGGGCTCTGACAGAGGGCTCTGTAGTGGCATGGAAGTGTGAGCGCTTGGAGAGGAGCCCCCACTTCCTTGATGTCTGCCACCAACTTCCCTCTCATGGGTCAGGTCCCCCTCAGCACTTGCAAGTGGCTTGAGAGCACCTTGCTGCACATCAGAAGGGCCATGGGGACCCGTATCTGCATTGGCAGTCCTACTCAGAAGGACTTCCATGAAGGTTTGGTTTCTCTGTTCAATAGATGACCATCGCTCCTCCAGAGATGTCATTCTATTCAGAACACTCACCATGTTTTCTGCACTCTAGCGACTTATCACCTCCATGGAGGTTGCCATCCTTTCCATGGTGATGCGTTCATGCGCCAATGATTCCACAAAGGCTCTGCTCATCACAGAAATCACAGAATCACAGATCACAGAAACCCCACAGTGCAGATAGAGGCCATTTCGGCCCATCGAGCCTGCACCGACACATATCCCACCCAATCCCTGTAACCCCTACACCAACACATATCCCCATTTAATCCCCCTAACACTAAGGGTCAATTTATCATAGCCAATCAACCTAACCCGCACATCTTTGGACTGTGGGAGGAAACCGGAGCACCCGGAGGAAACCCACGCAAACACGGGGAGAATGTGCAAACTCCACACAGACAGTCGCCCAAGGCCGGATTCGAACCCGAGTCCCTGGCGCTGTGAGGCAACAGTGCTAACCACTATGCCACCGTGCTGCCCCTGTGTCCGCAATGGACTCCTCCATTTGCTCCACACTCACAGCGACCCTGGAGACAAAACTTTCCAGAGACTCCTGCATCTGTTCCTGGAGTTCCATCACCTCTGATCTTATGGATGGACCCAGAGGCAGCGGGTCGACATGCAGCTGAGCCAAGCTGGCAGAGTCCTGCGCCCTCCAACTAGGACTCTCCACTGCTGTCCCTGTCTCCACAATCTGCTGATGCTCACTTGTGAGCTGTGATATACCAGGTGACAACACTACTCTATGTCCCGAAGGTCCCACCGAGGTGTGAGTGTCTGCGCTGGTGCTGGGTGTGGTGAATTCTGCTGACGCTGCGCCCTCAGAGGTTGCAGCTTCCTCTCAGGAGTCTGGAGGCTCAGGCTGTTCCTCCTGGATAGTGGGGACGGGGGCTTGCGGTGGTCCTGTGGGGTAATAAAGGAAAGAGTCAGAGATGTGATGCCAAGGTTACATGCACATTGCATATTGCAGATGCTCATAAGTCCATCTGTTAGAGCATCAGAATCATTATCAGCGACTCATGCAATGTCAATGAGAGAGATGGGAAACTATTTTGTCACCAGCTTGCTGTGATGCGCCCGTCTGTCCGTCCCCCACTGGCGCCTCATCCTCCACTCCCACGATCTCCAGGACTGCCTTCTCCCAGGGGGTGAGGTGGGCTACTGAGGGTGGCCCTCCACCTGTCCTCGCTCTTTCTCGCTTATTGTGAGCTCTCTTTTCCTGCAATGAGGGAGACAAGTGGAGGTTGAGTGAGAATGAAGGAGTGAGTGTAGAGAATCCATAGCATAGATGCTTAGAAGGAGACAAAGATGGAGTGAGGTGGCAAGACCAAGGGCCCTCCCTGTGTGTTGTCAGATGTTTTCATAGCATCACAGTGATAGGGAGTGTGAGGGCTGCATAATCGAATAGTTAGGTGAATGTGAACATAGAGAGAGAGGGAATGGGTAAGGGTGCATGGATGTCAGTGTCAAGTGGGATGTGGAGGAAGAGATTGCTAAAGCTGAGTGCTGGTGAGGAAAGGCAATGGGGATCAGATTGAGGGTGATGGGAAATTCATACTCACTTTTCCAGTGCGCAGAAGGTCATGAAATCTCTTCCTGCACTGAATCCAGGTTCTGCGGGTAACCGTTAAGGAGTTGACCTCCTCTGCCACACTTGCAGCCACACAGCCTTGGTCTGCTGGGGAGGCTTCTTCCTTCCTGAAGAAGGGAAGAGCACCTCTTTATGAGCTCTTGCTCCCTCCACTAAAGCCTGCAAGGCAACATCATCAAACCTGGGAGCAGACCTCGGTCTTTCACTGGCCATTCTGCCTCCAGCTCAGTGTATCAGCAAATGCCAAAAGGTTGGCAGCCTGCAGAAGAAGCAAGGCTTGTTGCAGACCCTAAATGCAGCAGCAATAATGACGTCATATTATGCGACTTTCTGACTGGAAATACTCATTTGCCAAGGGTTCCCACACGCTGGAACTCAATTGGGCAATTGAGTTAAAATTGCATCAATCTCCCACATCGAATTAGATTCACGTAGATAGCACGAAATGCGGATTTCATGAAACCAACCCGCCCCTGAATGAAAATCCAGCCCAGAGAGTCTGCAATGGGATATAGATAGACTGAGTGAGTGGGCAGTAAGGTGGCAGATGGAGTATAATGTAGGGAAATGTGAGGTTATACACTTTGGTAGGAAGAATAGAAAAACAGAATATTTTTTAAATGGTGAGAAACTTTCAAATGTTGGTGTTCTGAGAGATTTGGGTGTCCTCGTGCAAGAAACACAGAAAGCTAGCACACAGGTACAGCAAGCAATAAGGAAGGCAAATGGCATGTTGGCCTTTATTGCAAGGGGGTTGGAGTATAAGTCTAAGGAAGTCTTGCTACAATTGTACAGGGCCTTGGTGAGACCACACCTGGAGTACTGTGCACAGATTTGGTCTCCTTATCTAAGGAAGGATATACTTGCCTTGGAGGCGGTGCAGCGAAGGTTCACTAGATTGATTCCTGGGATGAGAGGGCTGTCCTATGAGGAGAGATTGTGTAGAATGGGCCGATACTCTCTGGAGTTTAGAAGAATGAGAGGTGATCTCATTGAAACATACAAGATTCTGAGGGGGATTGACAGGGTAGATGCTGAGAGGTTGTTTCTGTAGTGTATGTGCCTTTAAGACAGAACTACTTTTACAGCTCCTGTATACTGTAGTACCAGCAGTGACCACACCTGTATATAAGCTTTGCGCATGCCTCTGTACCCCCAGTCTTGAGACTACCCTCCTCCAGTAAAGACCTGTTTATTGTTAAGTTACAGCATCCGTGTGATTATTGAATAACAGCATACCCTCAGAATCACGGATCTAACAGTTTCCCCTGGCTGGAGAGTCTAGAACTAGGGGGCATAGTCTCAGGATAAGGGGTCGGCCATTTAAGACTGAGATGAGGAGGCATTTCTTCACTCAGAGGGTGGTGAATCTTTGGAATTCTCTGCCCCAGAGGGCTGTGAATGCTGAGTCTTTGAGTATATTCAAGGCTGAGATCGATAGATTTTTGGACTCTAGGGGAATCAAGGGATATGGAGATTGGGCGGGAAAGTGGAGTTGAGGTCAATGATCAGCCATGATCTTATTGAATGGCGGAGCAGGTTCGAGGGGCCATACGGCCCACTCCTGCTCTTATTTCTTATGTTCTTATTTCACTCAATAGGTTCCACCCTAGCTTGGATCTCAGGTGTGTTGAAGCTGTTGATTTTCGTGGCTATTTTGTTGTGTCCTTCATTGACCTTGTGTAATGAGGCTCCACCCCCACTTCCACATCACTGCCCCTGGGAACGGAGGGATCCCAGACACAAGGAAGAGGGAAATCGCCTGTGTTGAGTTTAAATCCACGCTTCCGTTAATCCCAGATCTTTTGCGCTGCTGTTGCTGCCAGATCCCGGTGTCCTGATTTAGGATTCACCGAGCAATGAGGCAACAGCCCTTTCCAAACCTCCAGGCCCACAGCATTCAAACTAGACCAAACAGCAAACCAGCAACATTAGCACTAAGAGGACTAACTAATCGGAGGCAGTATCAGCGGCGGCAGGACATAAAGGAGAGAGCGGAGGGACAGCGCGGAGCTAATCGGAGGTGGTATCAGCGCTGGGACATAAAGGAGAGAGCGGAGGGACAGTGGGACCTAATCAGAGGCGGGTATCAGCGGCGGTGGGTCATAAAGGAGAGAGTGGAGGGACAGCGCGACCTAATCGGAGGCGGTATCAGCGGCGCTGGGACATAAAGGAGAGAGCGGAGGGACAGCGCGACCTAATCAGAGGCGGTATCAGCGGCGCTGGGACATAAAGGAGAGAGCGGAGGGACAGCGCGACCTAATCGGAGGCGGTATCAGCGGTGTTGGGACATAAAGGAGAGTGCGGAGGACAGCGCGACCTAATCAGAGGCGGTATCAGCGGCGGTGGGACATAAAGGAGAGAGTGGAGGGACAGCGCGACCTAATCGGAGGCGGTATCAGCGGTGGGTCATAAAGGAGAGAGTGGAGGGACAGTGGACCTAATCGGAGGCGGTATCAGCGGTGGGACATAAAGGAGAGAGCGGAGGGACAGTGGGACCTAATCGGAGGCGGTATCAGCGGTGGGACATAAAGGAGAGAGCGGAGGGACAGCGCGACCTAATCGGAGGCGGGTATTAGCGGCGGTGGGTCATAAAGGAGAGAGCGGAGGGACAGCGCGGAGCTAATCGGAGGCGGTATCAGCAGTGGGTCATAAAGGAGAGAGCGGAGGGACAGTGGGACCTAATCGGAGGCGGTATCAGCGGTGGTGGGACATAAAGGAGAGAGCGGAGGGACAGCGCGACCTAATCGGAGGCGGGGTATCAGCGGTGGGACATAAAGGAGAGAGCGGAGGGACAGCGGGACCTAATCGGAGGCCGTATCAGCGGTGGGTCATAAAGGAGAGAGCGGAGGGACAGCGCGACCTAATCGGAGGCCGTATCAGCGGCGGTGGGTCATAAAGGAGAGAGTGGAGGGACAGTGGGACCTAATCGGAGGCCGTATCAGCGGTGGTGGGTCATAAAGGAGAGTGCGGAGGGACAGCGCGACCTAATCGGAGGCCGTATCAGCAGCGGTGGGTCATAAAGGAGAGAGTGGAGGGACAGTGGGACCTAATCGGAGGCGGTATCAGCGGTGGGTCATAAAGGAGAGTGCGGAGGGACAGCGCGGAGCTAATCGGAGGCGGTATCAGCGGCAGCGGCGGAACCTTCCACGGTTTCCAAAAAAAGTATGACGTCACTGGACAGCACGTAAGTGATTGGTTGGTGAGAATTAAGGTTTTTTCTGTCTAAACTAAGACAGTGGTTTAAACTAGGAGCGAGAAACTATTACATACTGTATTAAGTTTATAGCTTAACTAGTTAAACCAATTATCTTCTTATCTTATATATCTATATAAGACCTCTTCTGTCTGTCTGTCTGTCTGTCTGTCCGTTCTCTATACGTTCGAAAGTTATAGAGCGTATCTACACGCGCGTCATGTCAAAAGAAAGCTTACGATTACGGACCGGTCATAGGCGTATTTACCTTTTGGCCGGACAAAAATCGTGCCCGCGGTATCCCAAAAACGTTCAAAATTCCACTCATTAAATGGCAAAAGTTCCGCTCATTCGCTCATTAGCATTGAGTGACGTGAAGGTTGACCAATCGTGCGGTCGAGCCACCTGACAGTTGACCGACGGTCGACCAATCGCTGTGTCTCAGGGGCGGGTTCATTACGCGTGCGGGCGGGCCATCCTACAGTTGAGTGTTGAGTGACAGGACGATTGACCAATCCTACAGTTCAGTGACCTGATGGTTGACCAATCGGTGCGTGTGTGGGCGGGCCTTATCGTTCTGAACCGAGGTGAGTGGCCGCCATCTTGATTCTTCACGATTTTTTTCCCACACTTTCTGTGTCTTTATTTTTCCCACTTTCTGTGTGTACCCTGTTAGGTTCTTTTGTGCAGTTGTCTTCTTAGCTATGGGGTGCTTCAAAACCTGAACTTTAATATTTAGGAATCTCTCTTTATTGTAGTGGATGTGCGAAGCCGCGGCCTAGCAGCGCGGGAAGCCTGGGCCTTGAGTTTAGCGCTCCGCTCTAACCGCCGTCCCCCCCTCCTCCTCACCCTCACGCAGGGGGGACTCGGGGCTGCTCTCCGCCGCTGCAGGCAGGCCTGAAGCTCAAAAAATTTCTCTCTCTCTCTCTCTCCTCTTCCCTCTCTCGCTCTCCTTCTCCTCTTCCCTCTCTCCCTCTGCTTCTCTCTCTCCTCTTCCCTCTCTCGCTCTCCTTCTCCTCTTCCCTCTCTCCCTCTGCTTCTCTCTCTCCTCTTCCCTCTCTCTCTCCTTCTCTCTCTCTACTTCCCCCTCTCTCTCTTGCCGTGAGTGCGGGACCGGCAAAACCGGCGCTTTTCAAACAGCTGTCCCCGATCACAATCGGACACGGGAGTCTGCAGCCCGGCCAACCGGGTCCAAAGGCCCGCCGCGTTCACCAGCAGGAACCCCGGGCTCGCTTCGGAGCGCTGGGCACCCGGCCTCCCGTTGTCGGACTGACTCCGTTCTGCTACCGAGGTGAGTCCGGCCGGCCTGAGGCGCTAACGAGGGAGAGGGGAGGCAGGGAGAGAAGGAAAGGAGGGAGAGGGAGAGTGTGTGAGGGAGAGTGTGTGAGGGAGAGGGGGGGAGTGTGTGTGTGAGGGAGAGGGGGAGGAGAGGGGGGAGTGTGTGTGTGAGGGAGGGGGGGAGTGTGTGTGAGGGAGGGGGGAGTGTGTGTGTGAGGGAGGGGGGAGTGTGTGTGTGAGGGAGGGGGGAGTGTGTGTGTGAGGGGGGGGGAGTGGTTAGTGAGGGGGAGTGTGTGTGTGAGGGAGGGGGGGGAGTGTGTGTGTGAGGGAGGGGGGGGAGTGTGTGTGTGAGGGAGGGGGTGGGGGGGAGTGGGTGGTGTGTGTGAGGGAGGGGGGAGTGTGTGTGTGAGGGAGGGGGGAGTGTGTGTGTGAGGGAGGGGGGAGTGTGTGTGTGAGGGAGGGGGGAGTGCGTGTGTGAGGGAGGGGGGAGTGTGTGTGAGGGAGGGGGGAGTGCGTGTGTGAGGGAGGGGGGAGTGTGTGTGTGAGGGAGGGGGGAGTGTGTGTGTGAGGGAGGGGGGGAGTGTGTGTGTGAGGGAGGGGGGAGTGTGTGTGTGAGAGGGGATGTGTGAGGGAGGGGGAGTGTGTGTGTGAGGGAGGGGGGAGTGTGTGTGTGAGGGAGGGGGAGTGTGTGTGTGAGGGAGGGGGGGAGTGTGTGTGTGAGGAGGGGGGGTGTGTGTGTGAGGGAGGGGGAGTGTGTGTGTGAGGGAGGGGGGAGTGTGTGTGTGAGGGAGGGGGGATGTGGTGTGTGAGGGAGGGGGGAGTGTGTGTGTGAGGGAGGGGGGAGTGTGTGTGTGAGGGAGGGGGGAGTGTGTGTGTGTGAGGGAGGGGGGGAGTGTGTGTGTGAGGGAGGGGGGAGTGTGTGTGTGAGGGAGGGGGGAGTGTGTGTGTGAGGGAGGGGGGAGTGTGTGATGAGTGTGTGTGGGAGGGAGTGTGGTGAGGGAGGGGGGAGTGTGTGTGTGAGGGAGGGGGGGAGTGTGTGTGTGAGGGAGGGGGGAGTGTGTGTGTGAGGGAGGGGGGAGTGTGTGTGTGAGGGAGGGGGGAGTGTGTGTGTGAGGGAGGGGGGAGTGTGTGTGTGAGGGAGGGGGGGTAGTGTGTGTGTGAGGGAGGGGGGGAGTGTGTGTGTGAGGGAGGGGGGAGTGTGTGTGTGAGGGAGGGGGGGAGTGTGTGTGTGAGGGAGGGGGGAGTGTGTGTGTGAGGGAGGGGGGAGTGTGTGTGTGAGGGAGGGGGGAGTGTGTGTGTGAGGGAGGGGGGAGTGTGTGTGAGGGAGGGAGGGGAGTGTGTGTGTGAGGGAGGGGGGAGTGTGTGTGTGAGGGAGGGGGGAGTGTGTGTGTGTGTGTGAGGGAGGGGGGGAGTGTGTGTGAGGGAGGGGGGAGTGTGTGTGTGAGGGAGGGGGGAGTGTGTGTGTGAGGGAGGGGGGGAGTGTGTGTGTGAGGGAGGGGGGAGTGTGTGTTGTGAGGGAGGGGGAGTATGGTGTGAGGGAGGGGGGAGGGGGAGTGTGTGTGTGAGGGAGGGGGGAGTGTGTGTGTGAGGGAGGGGGGGAGTGTGTGTGTGAGGGAGGGGGGAGTGTGTGTGTGAGGGAGGGGGGAGTGTGTGTGTGAGGGAGGGGGGAGTGTGTGTGTGAGGGAGGGGGGAGTGTGTGTGTGAGGGAGGGGGGAGTGTGTGTGTGAGGGAGGGGGGAGTGTGTGTGTGAGGGAGGGGGGAGTGTGTGTGTGAGGGAGGGGGGAGTGTGTGTGTGAGGGAGGGGGGAGTGTGTGTGTGAGGGAGGGGGGAGTGTGTGTGTGAGGGAGGGGGGAGTGTGTGTGTGAGGGGAGGGGGGAGTGTGTGTGTGAGGGAGGGGGGAGTGTGTGTGTGAGGGAGGGGGGGAGTGTGTGTGTAGGGAGGGGGAGTGTGTGTGAGTGAGTGTGTGTGAGGGAGGGGGGAGTGTGTGTGTGTGAGGGAGGGGGGAGTGTGTGTGTGAGGGAGGGGGGAGTGTGTGTGTGAGGGAGGGGGGAGTGTGTGTGTGAGGGAGGGGGGAGTGTGTGTGTGAGGGAGGGGGGGAGTGTGTGTGTGAGGGAGGGGGGAGTGTGTGTGTGAGGGAGGGGGGAGTGTGTGTGTGAGGGAGGGGGGAGTGTGTGTGTGAGGAGGGGGGAGTGTGTGTGTGAGGGAGGGGGGAGTGTGTGTGTGAGGGAGGGGGGAGTGTGTGTGTGGAGGGAGGGGGGAGTGTATGTGTGTGAGGGAGGTGAGGGGAGTGTGTGTGTGAGGAGGGGGGAGTGTGTGTGTGAGGGAGGGGGGAGTGTGTGTGTGAGGGAGGGGGAGTGTGTGTGTGAGGGAGGGGGAGTGTGTGTGTGAGGGAGGGGGAGTGTGGTGTGATGAGGGGGGAGTGTTGTGAGGGAGGGGGAGTGTGTGTGTGAGGGAGGGGGGAGTGTGTGTGAGGGAGGGGGGAGTGTGTGTGTGAGGGAGGGGGGAGTGTGTGTGTGAGGGAGGGGGGAGTGTGTGTTGTGAGGGAGGGGGGAGTGTGTGTGTGAGGGAGGGGGGAGTGTGTGTGTGAGGGAGGGGTAGTGTGTGTGTGAGGCTGAGGAGGGGGTAGTGTGTGTGTGAGGGAGGGGGGGAGTGTGTTGTGAGGGGAGGGGGAGTGTGTGTGTGAGGGAGGGGGAGTGTGTGTGTGAGGGAGGGGGTAGTGTGTTGTGTGAGGGAGGGGGGAGTGAGTGTGTCTGTGAGGGAGGGGGGAAGGTGTACTGTGTGTGAGGGA